>NC_079906.1:4054927-4354927 GCF_024868665.1 Triplophysa rosa | reverse complement strand
ACCCCTAGTTCGCGCCATATGACCCCTTTAAATATAATCAACTGAATGTTTGTTCCGATAGTTTGCATTTTTTTTAGAATTTAAATATTAACAATCTCACTAACGCATGTGAATTGATTTAGTTTTTCCACACACAATTTGTTGTTTTACCCCAAAATATATATTTTTAACTGTTTATAAAATATTAGCAAGTTTAGAAAATATAAGTCTCTTTAGCCAAAACAGTTTGATCTGTTGCATCAGTCATAAGGCTACACTAAAAAACCTTTTGTGTTTGGCTATGATAATACTACTAGAATATACTTTTTTATACAGTACGTTTCTAAAATAATTTGAAGGGTGTTTTTTCGTTTAGAAGATAAATGCATTAATGCAGTTTAGAAGATGAATGCTGTATTGGGCCATCAGCTAGATGTTTATCACAGTACATCACCGTCTGGCACATAAACACTAACATAAAAACATAAACACATGACAGAGACTAACAGAGAGCTTAAAAACTTCCTCTCTTTAGACCAATTCACTCGTATTGGAGTATGTGCTGAAATGTGCAAATGATGTTTGAAGGTGGAGTTCCGATACCTAGTAAGACAAATGGTGTGTTGGGGTCACGCTGGGGTCTAAACCAGCACAGAGTTGACGGATATCTGTGAACGTTTGGACTTTTTTTCGTGTTTGTGTTTCTGTGTCTCTGTGTATTTAACCATGTGTTTGTGAGAGCAAACTGATGGAGTGACCCAGACACAAAGTTTACTGTAAAACTGTTTATTCCACTGTGAAAAATGATGTTTCTCAAGGGTCATGCAGCCTGCTGTATACATTTATTTTATTGTTTCATCATTGCATTTTTGTAACTAAAGTCAAGAAGTTAGGGTTAGGTTTAGTTAGCTTTAGATTGTTCCAAGTCATTCTGCTGATGCCCACTCAGAAAGACACAAGGTTCTTTTCTGTTAGTTGTAGTAAACAAACTGTAGTTAAAATCCTTGAATTCTTAAAGGACGTTCCACCATTGGCCTTATACAGCAACATTTTTGAACCATGTCAGCTTCATGGTTACATTTGAAGTAGGTGGGAGAGGAGTTTTATCAGACTGTTTACAAGAAGCTCTGATCTGTTTCTTAACATACAGGGCTTTTTCTGAGTCTCCCAAGTTTTTACAAAAATCATTATCTGTAATGCTTTTCGGATGTGGTTCAAATGGAAATATCTTAAAACTTTCTCTGCTTTTACAAATGGTGATGTAATCATATGGTGATACTTGATATTGCGCAAAATGTAGCCTACTAATATAAAGCGGCATTGCGAAAACAGTTTTATGTTGTGTAATGTTTCATAAATATATCCTGTTAATGAGGTCTAATGGAAATATGCATTGTTTTTTATGTCTTGTGGTTTTGTGTCTGTCATGCATTCAGTACTGATGTCCTAGTTGGGTTTATGGAGTGCTGGGCTGGGTGGAGACTTCAGATGTAGAGGATCCTTTATGATGATGAAGATGAAGACTATGCTGCTGCTGATCTCAGTTCTCCTAACTCAGGCTCTTCAATCCCAGGCCAGACCTGCCACCCCAGATGACACCCCGGGTAAGTCTTGTCTGTAAAACTTTGTTGTAGCATCTTTCAGCTAAAGATGCTAAAATATTTTTAATTAAAAATTATATTTTATTTTATTAGCTTATTATAGCTTATTCGCATACTTTAGATCATATTCATTTCTCTAATGTTGTCAAACAGCCATAAGAGGAATACAGGAGGAAAATTCTTCTCTGTGGTATGTCGAAGTTGACACCATCCATATTCACGGATGTATGTAAAAAAAAAACAAGTACTTGCATAGACGGAGAGTAAAAGAGAGAACGGAAGGAAAAACGGCAGCTGAAATGAAGCCCTGAAAAATGTGTCTCTTGGCAGCATTCCAGCCGAGCGAGTGCCGGTGTCTCACAGGCCCAAACGTGCTTCAGTAGCTTAGTCCTCTTCGGATTTGAGAAATAAAGTGAGCTCGGGAGACTAAAAGCCTTGCGCTACAGTTGCAACCATTATGAAACGAGTGGTCTTTTCTTCATTGACCAACTGTGAAGTCTTTAAATAAACCGAGTTGGTTTGAATTTACCCTAGAGCTGGAGGTGTGAAATAGCTGCCGTCTGTAGCCTCCAGCTAAGCAAAAATACCTCTGTTCTCTCTATCTCTCTCTCCTCCTTTTGTAATGAGAAGGTATTTGTTATCAAGGGAAGAGTTGACTACCGGAGACGCTATAAATTACTGCTTTTAAAAGACGAGACAGAAAGTACTCCGCCCTATGGTGCTAGTCCACAGTGGAGATCATGTTTCTGGGAAAATGCAACAAGTTTTCTAGTGGTTGTTGGTGGGTTGGTCAAGCATAGATACTCTTGATGAAAACTTTGCACAGGAAGTTGGTCAAACGTAGAAGCGACTGCAGTATAAAGTACAATATCGAAGTGTTTTTAAAGTCAGAACAGTGAAGGGAAAGATTAGGAACCAAACTTGGGTCGTAATAATTGGACTAAATTACAACGTTTCACCTCTTTATCGCCTCTTGGTTGTAACAAAGCGGGGCTGATCTGGGATTTCAATTTGGGATCTGTCGCCCCATAATTGTGCATAATATAGAGTTCATACCCCTAGACTTCTAACTATTTTGGTTTAAATGTTCACTGTAAAAACAAATAAAAAAACTGAAATATTCTTTCAGCTGGATTGACAGAAATATACCGTCAAATCATATTTTTCCCTGTTAAATTACAGGATATAAGGATATATAATAGTTTTCCCCGTTTTCTTGTAAATTTGCTGTCGTTTTCCGTAATTTTACAGGTTTTGACCGTATTTAAAAAAATAAACTGTAAAAAATAAAATCTTGTTAAAAAACTGAAATTTGGGGGCCAGAAATAAACTGGGAAATATCCTTGAAATTTCTCTGTAAAATTACATGGTTTCTCTGTTTTTCTTGTAAATTTGCGGTCTTTTTCTGTAATTTAAAAATATATCAAAAATCTGTAAAATTACGGGTTTTCATATTTTACCTGGAAAATAACTGCAAAATTCTGTAAAATTACTTTTTTTTTACAGTGTTGGTTTTTCACTACTTGAACGCTATCCTGAAGGTTTTTGATAAGACTGCAACCTAGACAGGAAGACCAGGCCTGAATGTGATGGATTAGCTTTTACCCACTTAATTCTTGACAGCCAAATGGCCAGACGTGCCGAGACCATCTACGTGTTTCCTCTGTCTTTTTTCCTCCTGTCAGGACAGAGTTCCTCTCTATCTGTCCCCCCGGGCCCCCTGTGATGTAAATGATAGTTTCAGCTGTGGATGAGTGACTGAAACTTCAGCATTTGGTTACACTTGTTTCTTGCCCTAGGTGGGAATACAGCCTGTGCAAACAACAGGACTTCCTGAAGTAGTGTGAATATATTGGTCAACCAAAAATGGAGCTGTGGTCTTCAACGTTTTTCAGGGCAAGGACCCATTAAACAAGAGAGGCATGAAGCAGGGACCCCGATACAAAATGTGTAAAACAGAGCTAAATATTGAGCATAACCGCTAATATAAACAGAAACAAACCATATTGTAATACAGTAATATTATGTCAAGACATTACATTAGCACTATTATGCATGTTGTGGTTGTACATCATTTTCTGGGTATTATGTTTAATTGTTAAAATGGATTTAGATTAATTACTATTTTAATGGATTTTCAGTGTTATACATGTTCATTTTACTGACATGGACAATTAAACATTTACTCGAACTTTAGTTTTAAGTTTATTAAGACCGTGCTGAATGGCACAAAGGCTATCTATCCTGGGGGGAGATGGTGGTGGTCTCCGGATGAAAATCAGTGCTGACGTTACGGATTCTTTGCAAATGAGTCTTAGCTTTTCTGTGTGTTGCTGCAGGGGGAAAAACTTACAATGACATGTTATAATTCTAAGGTCCGTGCCTTTATCGTGGATCAGTATTGGCCTTAGGGTTGTTCCGATAGACGATACTATCGTGTATCGACGATCCTCAGACCTATCGGCGATAGCTGATTCCCTAGACGATAGTTGGCTGTTTGCCAATATATGTTGCAAATCAGTATTACAAACGGGCATTGCGCATTTCTTCATGCAAGAGAGCTTGCAATACCGGCTTAGGCTTTTCCTCGCGCCAGAGAGAGTTTATAATGTGCGGGCTTTGAGTTTTCAGTGCACGAGAGACCTTGTGATGCGCGCGGCTCGGGCTTTTCCTCGCGCCAGAGAGTTTATAATGTCCGGCGGGCTTTGAGTTTTCAGTGCACGAGAGAGCTTGTGATGCGCGCGGCTCGGGCTTTTCCTCGCAGGAATTGCTATGCGCGTGAGGGTTTAAAACCACCGCACGAGTTGTTCCCATTTGGCAATCAAGTAATAACAGCGCACGCGGGCATCAATGACGCATTTGGATGAATGATATTGACTTATAGCAATAGTTACTTTCTCTTGTTTAAAAGGTTGCGGTGGGAAGTAACAATGTTGCCAACTGCACTGACCTTAAACTCTGATAGAATGCTAATTGCAGTCACACATGAGCATTTTCTAGACACATAAGCTTCTGTTTTTGTCCACAAATCCAGCTTGTCATAGATAAATGCGTAATTGCCCCACCCCTCGATACTATCGTGTATCGGCGATCCACAGGCTGGCGATAGAACGATCTGATTATATTGAATATCGCCCAACACTAATTGGCCTATGTTTGAGTTATGTGAAAATGCAGTTTTTTCATCATATCTTAGACTGGAGTTTTGGTGTTTACTTTTCAGGTAGGACAGGGAAGAGAATGGACTTTCGCAATTGAATGTTAAAAGTAAAACTCGTAAATTTTGCATAACTGTGTCATTCGGTTACTTTTAAAATGTCAAATTAGAATCAATTTGATTGGTCAAAAATATGAGTTTTTAGTAGGGATGCACTGATGTATCGGCCAGCGATATTAATCGGCCGATATTGGATTAGTTTAACACCATCGGCATATCGGCAATAGCATGAAAAAGGCAGATGGTTTATTCATCCGAATTACGCTTTAGACAACTGAGTCGGGCCGAGTACCAAAACAACCTTGTAGCCAATCAGCAGTAAGGTGCACAGGACGGACATTAGCTGAGCCGAGCGCTGACGAAAGCGAAAGATGGGGATAGGGGTGTGTTTGTTTTGGTGATTTGAACATCAACAAGGGTTAAGAGAAATCGGACACCACGCCTTTAACTGCATGGAGGCAAGGAGTTGCATGTCTGAATAATCCAACGTTTTTCACTGATCAAAATAATTAAAAGCAACAGGACAGACTTTATTTAAGTTTATTAAAGAAATGTTCAATGTTAAGTCAAATGTTAATGTTGTTAATTAAAGAATTACTGGATAGCAAAAATTACCTTTGTTATCTTATTGTATTTTTTTCTTAACTTGTGCCTCTCTTAAAATGGTAAATGGATACAATTCTTGTCCCGTAAAATTAATTTAATGCATAAAAAACTAGCTAGTATTGTAAAGTACTATGCAATTGACCAAAATCGGTATTGGCTAAAAACTTTTATATCGGTGCATCCCTAGTTTTTGACTCTAGCGTACTATATAGTCTTTAGTAAGATCAAATCGCATTGACATCGTATTGAACATCCATATGACTGCATGTGACAGCACATAGTAGATATTCTCATTATATTATTATTTTAAAGATTTAAATTTGATGATGTAATGTTTCGGTACCGATTACGTTTTTTTAACAAAAAATTGCTCGATTAAACAATTATTGGTGAATCCTCTACAGACCACCTGTTGAAGAGTCTTGGTTTTAGAGAAAGATAATGTACCTATTATTTAGTTTCAGTACATTACTCGTTTTTAATGCAGGTTTGTTTGTTTCTGCCACACGCACGCATGCAAAATCTTTTATATATTGATGGTGTATGAATTAAATATCCTTCTTTTAGGTTATAGATGATAAAAAAGGGTTTAGAGGGTAATTTCCTTCCACTTTTCTCTGGCTGATAATTGTGTTTTCTATGTTTCCCTTTGGTCACTGCCGGTCAACAGGAGTTAAAAATGCAAACTAGTCAGTTTAGTACTAGGTTTAGTCACAACACTACGCCTGTACTCAGGTGTTAAAGTCAATGTTATTCATCTCTTGTATGTGCTAAAAGCAGAGAGAGAATACAGTGTGTCCACATTACATGTCTATACTAGACAAACATTACCATATGCGGGTCACGACACAGGTCATGTACACAGAGACAGTCAGAATTTTAATACTGTAAAAAAGCTTCCCTTTAAAAAATAAACAGACAGATGAAGTTATAGTGTACACGGAGCTAGATCAAACACAGTACAATAGATAGGCAAACAGTTTAGAGAAAGCATTGAAATAGGAAATTGAATTAGCCGTTCACACCGAGGTACAGTTTACACAGAAATGCAACGTCCTTTGGTGTGTTATATATAAATGTGTCATTTCTTCCACTACATTATTCTCTTTCACACTAACAGTCACGCTCACTCTGTAAATGGTGATGAAGAAATGCTTTGAGGAAACAATGGCTTCGATTCACACTTATCTCATTCTTGTCCTCTTGCAGAGCATGTGCATGTTTACATGGGCACATTCGTGTGTAGGCAAGCAGTGATTATGTTTGTACAACTGTGGCCATTGTGAACACATGCCATTAGCATCCAAGTCCTGACGTGAGCTGTATTTCACATCGCTAGCATATGACAGAGGAGGTCAAACGAGGAGTGTTTACTTATTTCGCTGATTTATTATATTTTTGTCAAGTGTTAAAGCGAGCCAACACTTTTACTAATCACATAAAGTAATTGTGTCGTAAAATAATGAAGTATTAGTCACAGTAATCAGATTTGTGGACAAATGAGATTATTAATCTTAATGCACTTTGTTTGTGTGGGTAATTTGTGGAAGCGTGCAAGAATAAGAATAACTTGCTGGTGTATAAAAGTAGGGATGCACCGATATATAGTCCAACGGTATCGGTTGATAAAACCATTTTTTCATGCTATTGGCCGATAGTTTAAAACCAGCCGATGATCAGGGCTGATATATCCCGTCAATCAAAAGAGCACAGGAAAATGCAATAAATTTGTGCTCTGTGTATATAAAATGTTAAGAAACATCACCATCACTCTCATTTTGCCAGCTGCAAAAAATGAAAAATTCCCTTTTATCATTTAGTCTTTTTAACTTGATTTGCAGAGACATCAATCATCTTTTCCTATTAGCATGAAGCAGGAAAAATGAATGCGATGAGTGTTCCAGCTGGGTTGCTTTTCCAAAAATACGGACGGTAATCCAATTTAATCTGGTCATAGAATCTGGAGGATTAACAGATTTGGTATTCCTGGAGAAGCATCTTGGTGGAAATGGCTCATCTTTTTACAGTTTTTGTACTTTATATTAAAGGGACAGTTCACCCAAAAATGAAAATTCTGTCATCCTTTACTCGCCCTCAGGTTGTTCCAAATCTGTAGAAATGTCTTTGTTCTGAACACAAACTTTGTTTAGCAGAACAAAGAATTTAATATGTTTGGAACAATCTAAGGGTGAGAAAACGATGACAGAATTGTCATTTTTGGGTGAACCATCCCTTTAAGTATAAAGGGCAAAACTTTGTTGTTACTCATTGTGCACCTCAACTCATGTCTTGAAGTTTTGTTTTGTTGTATAGACTTTTATATTAGTTGTAAGCTTTATGCCAAAATATGTTTTCTACTGTCTTTTTACCCGTTGTTGTCAGGTAGTGTGTAGTTTGCATGGCAACATCTGGACTCGATGGCGCGTACGCCGGAGCTTGTCTTCAGCTTGTGTTGCATTATGCATCGTTTCGTTCTTTGAAGTGACTTACAGCTTGGTCGCATGCCAGTATTTAATATCCTGGAAGGAAAGCATGTCGATTAATGACCATAAATCATCAGGCAGCTGTATAATTTCCTTCCCGTGCAATTATTGTGGAATATTCTTGCTTGATACCTCACAGTAAACAGCCTCTCTAGTGACTGGCGTGAAAAGTTTTCTTGATCCATTTTGCTCGATGCTAGGTGCCAAGAGGAAATTGCAACCTTATTGTCACAAATGTATGATCTGTTGTGTGTCTGGGATATTTCTGAATTGCTCGCCAGTTGCGGTGTTGTGTTTTTGCCTGTGTGAGCAGGACGCAGAGGTCAAGTCGGGCCGTGATGGTTTTGGGTAGGAAGTTAGTACCTGCATGGGCCCGCGATTGACACGGGCCAGAGATACAGATGTAGATGTTGGTACCATGTTCAATTTCACTGAACTGGTTTAAGGGTTTTAGGTCTCTGAGGCTGATGTTTTATTCTGGCTGTACACAAAGGGGTTGTGTTGCTTTCATGGGATCCTCTCTTTTTGATGATAATGACCTGAAAGATAAAGGGGGTAATAAAACCGAGTAATGAAACAAAGAATTTTAAGTCTTCGTGGCTAAATAAGACTACACTAGCTCATCAAACCTTTTCCCGCAGTGTTTCGGTGGGGTAAATTGATCTCTCTCTGGGCCTCGTTCCTGTCAGGATTAAGAGCCTGTTAGACACATGCGAAGCAGGAAATACCTTAACTAGACCCTACTGTGGTCGCCATGGATACCAAAACCAAAAACCTGCTGCTACAGGCCTCTCGCTCGCCTTTGTTGGTGGAGTTAGCGGTGGTGACGGGGTGGGGTTACTACAGTAAAACTAGTCGTGAGGAAACTTGGGCTATGTTTTTCAGAATCAGAATCAGAATCAGAATCAGAAGAGCTTTATTGCCAAGTGTGCTTGCACACACAAGGAATTTTCTTTGGTGTTGGAAGCTTCTAGTACAGACATTTAACACAATGACAATACAATATAATACGATTTACAGTCTAAAAGATTCTAAATTGTGCATATATAAAATAAAGACTATTTTACAGAAAATGGGGGATAATAACATATAAGAGACATTGTACCGGGTAGTATATAGTAGAATAAACATATTAACAGATTGTATGTACACTTGTGCAAATGGATAATTTAGTAAGTAGAGGTAGTGTTATATACATGTATACATAAGATGTAGATATAATAAGGCACTATAGTGCACACTATAGGAGTAGTGGAAGTGGAATATTGCTCTTAAGGAGCAGTTATCTGTTTAGGAGGGAGATTGCCTGGGGGAAGAAGCTGCTTCTGTGTCTGGAAGTCCTGGTGTTTGGTGCTCTAAAGCGCCGGCCAGAGGGCAGCAGATCAAAGAGTTTGTGTGCTGGGTGTGTGGAGTCAATGATGATTTTTCTTGCCCTGTTTTTCACTCTGGAATCGTACAGGTCCTGAAGTGTGGGCAGAGGAGCACCAATAATTTTCTCAGCACTACGAACTGTCCGTTGTAGTCTTCGTAGGTCTGATTTGGTGGCCGAGCCATACCAAACAGTAATTGAAGTGCACAGAACAGATTCGATGACCACTGAGTAGAACTGGGTCAGTAGCTCCTGTGGTAGGTTGAACTTCCTCAATTGACGGAGGAAGTATAACCTCTGCTGGGCCTTCTTTACAATGGAGTCTATGTGGGACTCCCACTTCAGGTCCTGAGAGATGGTGGAGCCCAGGAACCTGAATGACTCCACAGTATCCACAGTGCTGTCCAGGATGGTGAGGGGAGGAAGTGATGGAGGGTTCCTTCTGAAATCCACTATCATCTCCACTGTCTTGAATGCATTCAGCTCTAGGTTGTTTTGACTACACCAGGCAGCCAGCTGAGCAACCTCCTTTCTGTAGGCAGATTCATCACCATCTTGAATAAGGCCAATGACTGTGGTGTCATCTGCAAACTTCAGGAGTTTGACAGAAGGGTCTGTAGAGGTGCATTCGTTTGTGTAGAGTGAATATAGCAGTGGAGAAAGAACACATCCTTGAGGAGCTCCGGTGCTGATGGTACATGTGCTGGATTTAAATTTTCCCAACCTCACTAGCTGCTGCCTGTTCGACAGGAAGTTAATAATCCACTGACAGGTAGAGGTTGGCACAGAGAGCTGGGTAAGCTTGGGCAGGAGGAGGTCTGGGATTATGGTGTTGAAGGCCGAGCTGAAGTCTACAAACAGGATCCTGACGTAAGTCCCTGGTCTGTCTAGGTGTTGTAGGATGTAATGCAGTCCCATGTTTACTGCATCGTCCACAGACCTGTTTGCTCGGTAAGCAAACTGGAGGGGATCAAGAAGTGGTCTGGTGATGTCCTTCAGGTGGGCCAGTACAAGTCTCTCAAATGACTTCATGACCACAGATGTTAAAGCAACAGGCCTGTAGTCATTAAGTCCAGATATTTTGGGTTTCTTCTGTACAGGGATGATGGTGGAGCGTTTGAAGCATGAAGGGACTTCACACTGCTCCAAAGATCTGTTAAAAATATTAGTGAAGATGGGCGACAGCTGCTCCGCACAGACTTTCAGGCAGGAGGGTGAGACATTGTCTGGGCCTGGTGCTTTTCTGATCTTTTGTTTGCGGAAAAGCTGGCAAACATCCTCTTCGCAGATCTTAAGTGCAGGTTGAATGTCAAGAGGAGGTGTTAATGGTATAGCAGAGATAGGGTCAGGGCGGGTGTGAAGGGTGAGACTCTGCATTTCAAAACGACAATAGAAGTCGTTCAGGTCGTCAGCCAGTCGTTGATTACCCATAGACTGAGGGGATGATGGCTTGTAGTTGGTAATGTCTTTCAGGCCTTTCCACACTGATGCAGGGTCGTTGGCTGAAAACTGGTTCTTCAGCTTTTCAGAGTAGCTTCTCTTAGCTGCTCTTATCTCCTTTGTCAGTGTGTTTTTGGCCTGATTATACAAGACTTTGTCCCCACTTCTGTAAGCATCTTCTTTGGCCTGACGAAGCTGTCTCAGTTTCATTGTAAACCATGGTTTGTCATTGTTGTATGTTAAGCGAGTCCTGGTGGGAATACACATGTCCTCACAGAAGCTGATGTAGGATGTCACTGTGTCAGTTAACTCATCCAGATCAGTGGCTGCAGCTTCAAAGACACTCCAATCCGTGCAGTCGAAACAGGCTTGTAAGGCCCGCTCTGTTTCGCTGCTCCATCTCTTTGCTGTTCTTGCTACAGGCTTGGCAGATTTAAGCTTCTGTCTGTAGGTCGGAAGAAGATGAACCAGGCAATGATCAGAGAGACCCAGAGCTGCTCTGGGAACAGAGTGGTATGCATCCCGTATTGTGGTGTAACAGTGATCCAGAATGTTGCTGTCTCTGGTGGGGCATGTGATATGCTGCCTGTATTTTGGCAGCTCACGGGAGAGGTTTGCTCTGTTAAAGTCCCCAATAATAATAATAAGAGAATCCGGGTGTTGCTGCTCCGTGTCAGTGATGTAATCCGCCAGCTGTTGCAGCGCCGCGCTCGCACAAGCATGTGGAGGAATGTAAACATTCACGAGAATAAATGAGGAAAACTCGCGTGGCGAATAAAAAGGTTTGCAGTTGATAGAGAACGCTTCTAAGTACGAAAAGCACATCTTCTTCAGTGTTGTTATATCTCTGCACCAACCTTCGTTTATATAAAAACATAATCCACCACCACGTGTCTTCCCTGTTGACTCGGCAATGCGATCCGCTCTGAACAGCTGAAAACCCGGCAGATGTAACGCGCTGTCCGGTATGGTGTCATTGAGCCATGTTTCTGTGAAACACAGCGCAGCGGAGTTGGAAAAATCTTTGTTTGTCCTGGTGAGTAAGAGTATTTCGTCCGTTTTGTTGGTAAGGGAGCGGACATTCGCCAGGTGTATACTCGGCAGCGGGGTCCTAAATCCGCGTCGTCGGAGTCTGACGAGCGCACCCGCTCGCTTTCCCCGCTTGCGTCTTTTAGAGCGTTTGTACAGAGCTGCCGCTCCTCCGAGTAAAATGTCCAGTAAGACGTCTGAATTTTCAAAATTAGGGAAAAGATTGATAGAAGGGCATTGCTTAATGTTAAGCAATTCGTCCCTGGTAAAAGTGATTAAAGAAGAGTAGCTTAAAACAGGAAAAACGAACAAAAAAGACATAAGTACTAGAGCACTCCAAACCGAGGCAGCCATCCGCGGCGCCATCTTGGATATCAGCCATCTTGGATATCAGTTTTTGCTCTGCTCAAGCCGTTTCCTTCCTTTTAAATCTTTATTTACTCATATACTTTTTAAGACAACACAATCACTGTTGACCCTGTTTGCATGACAAAGAAAAGAACTGTGTGATTGAAATTGGTTTAAAAAGAAAATTATCTCGTTTTTGTAGTCAAAATGTAACATTTTTTCTAGGGCTGGTGTAAGGTCATGTAGGTGGGTAAAAGAATATCAACCAATGATGTAATATTGGTTCATCATGCAACAGGTTTTGCAACCAGGTTAGGAAAGAATTCTGCTTTCTAGGGCTGGACGATATATAAACATTATCGAAATATTGCACATGTGCATATTGTTATGTTTGCAATAACAATTATTTTAATATTTCAAAAACATCTAAAGTTAAAATTTAAGCATGTACATGGAAGATGATCGGCAATCAGAAAGAATGTAAAACACATTCGTTGGTAATGTAATTGTCCAATTTAAAATGTTGTTAAATATAGTTTAATTTGATTTCGTAACATTATCATAACATTAACGCTTAAAAAACATTAATATAACGTTTTATTTAGGAAGTTATTGCATGTTGCACTTTTCTTCAATATCAAGAAGCTCTACTGTTTTATAGGATCTAATCAAATTTAACACGTGTAAATTTACATTACAAATTTACATTTAAAGGTATTTAAAGGGATGTCCCTGAATAAACACAATTTAGGCTTTATTGACAATATCTGTGGCATCCTGTCACTTACGATACAGAAGACTTCATAGATTTTCATTGAAAGTTGGTCCTTTGGTTTTTGTTTGTTTTTAGAAAACTGTGAGGCACATTTTTATTAGAAATAATTTCATTTGTATTTAACCTGGACAATTCTCTCAGACTTACTTTGCCAGCACATGAAGCACGATTTTGTGCCATTTGCAGTGTCACGTTTATTCCCGGTCATCAAAGTGACTCGCACGGATGTGGGTCAAGCATTGTTTCTTTATTCACTATACATTATGAAACAATAGTGTAAATGTCATTCTCAGCAAGCGGCAGCGTTTCATGGAAATTGAACCTTTTTTGAACAATTATCCAGCCGGGGCGCACTGTTTACAGGAAACCATTTGGTAACATTTAAATCCCTTAGTGCATACAGATATTTATTACTAAATGAAAATAAACCCAATTACCATCTGAATATCAAGCAGTTACCATTTGCTTTGGAAATGCAAAAATCTCTCCTCAGTTTACTGTTAGAAAGGTGCCACAATTAGCATATAGAGTCAGTATGTGCTCTTTGACAACTTCGATCTATTCTTTGGAGGAGGACCCCCAACAGTGATGATCCCACAGTAAGCTTTGTGTCCTTACTAGAATCAGGCCCCTTAAGAATTTACAACGACGGGTACAGATGGGTGACAAAATGTTGATGGAATGAATCAGCATAATTATATTAAACCTCCCCATCCTCAGATCTCAGCCCCCCTGCCTATAATGGTCGCTAGCAGTAACGGCTGGTCTCAGGTGGCCTTGTCTGAGGCAATGCCCCCAACCTTGCATCCCATAATCAAATTTAAGATCCCTCTCAGAATTGGTCTGACAATTGTCCTTTGACTAATTCAGAAATAAATTTGATATGCCTTGTATCTTTGATAGGTGTTTTTGTTCAATATCTGAAGGATGGCAAATTCTAATAACACTGGATGTGCATCCGTTTCAAACCACCATTATTGGTCATCATAATTACTGTACATAAAAACACATACAACAAAATACAATTTTGAAAATGAAGGAACATTAAAATGTAATCTGACTAATTCAGTTTTAGACCGATGCAGACCACTGAACTTGCAAGTCATTTCAAAAAATCTTGGCTGATTATAAATAAATGGGGTTCTTTTTTGTGTGTTTTCTAGCTGTCGCCCTGGTGGAGCCCACGCCATTCACTCTCTATCCGGGGGACAAACTGGAGCTGAGCTGTAAAGGTAAAGAAGAGGCACAGGAAGTGACCTGGACTAAGGACCTCATTCCATTGGTTGACGGGGACCACACACGCCTGAGAAACGATCAGCTGGAGATCGAAGCTGTGGATCCAGCCGATTCTGGTCTGTATGCTTGCTTTGCTCAGGGACCCAATAGCAACCACACTGACTACTTCAATGTCAACGTTACAGGTGAGAAACTGCTAGAATATAAAATGACTGTCTAAAATAAATGTTTGTTTTGTTCAGATTTATTGTGTTGTTTGATTAAAACCTTACAAAAAACCTTTGTTCTTCGGACAGATGGATTGGCTTCCTCAGAAGATGATGATGAAGAGGAATCTTCCTCCGAGGAGACAAAGCTATCAAGTAGCCAGAAACTGCTTCGTGAGTCTCTCTCCACTTTAAGTAAAACTGCTTTCTAAACTCGGAGATTGGATATCTAAAAAATGTCAATAACTGAATTAGTTCCGTATGAAAGTGAAAATGGAATTATAACAGGAAATAGTGCACATACAGTGAGGGAAATAAGTATTTGATCCCCTGCTGATTTTGTAAGTTTGCCTACTTACAAACAAATGAAGGGTCTATAATTTTTATGGTGGGTTTATTTTAACTGATAGACACAGAATATTAAAAAAAAATCAGGGGAAAAAATGTTATATAAAGGTTATAAATTGATTTTCATTTCAGTCAGTGAAATAAGTATTTGATCCCCTACCAACTAACAAGAATTCTGGCTCCACAGATTGGTTATGTGCCTATATGGACCACAGATTAGTCCTGTCACTTTAAGAAAGTACTCCTAAATCAGCTTGTTATGTATATAAAAGATGCCTGCCAACAGAATCTGTATCTTCCAGTTCAACCTCTCCAACACCATGGTCCAGACCAAATAGGTTTTAAAGGATGTCAGCGACAAGATTGGAGACCTGCACAAACCTTGAATAGGCTACAGACAGAAGCTTGGTGAGAAGGAGACAACTGTTGGTGTGATTATTTGGAAATAGAAGATATACAAAATAACTATCAAATGCCCTTGTTCTGGAGCTCCCTGCAATATTTCCCCAATGGGGTAAAGATGATCATGAGAAATGTTAAAGATCAGCCCAGAACTACACGGAAGAAGCCTGTTAATGATTTCAAGACAGTTGGGAACACAGTTAGCAAGCAAAACATTGGTAACACATTGGTAACACGCTATGCCACAGTAGACTGAAATCCTGAAGCACCCGCAAGGTCCTCCTGCCCAAGAAGGCCCGCCTGGCTCGTCTTAAGTTTGACAATGAACATAAAAATGATTCAGAAAAGGCTTTGGCGAAAGTGCTGGCACTGCTGTGAGACCAAAATGGACTCCTGTGTTTGGAGGGAGAGAAATGCTGACTATGAGCCCAAGAACATCATGTCTACAGAGAAGCACAGTGTTGGAAACATTCTGCTTTAGGGCTTTTTCTCTGCTACAGGTATACAGGATGACTTCACCGCATTGAGGGGCTGAGGGACGGGCCCATGTACCGTAAAATCTTGGACGAGAACCTCCTCCCCTTAACTAGGTCACTGAAGATGGGTCATGGATGAGCCTTTAACATGACAAAGACGCAAAACATATTGCCAAGACAACCAAATAGTGGCTTAAGGAGAAGCACATTAAATGTCCTAGCCAGTCTCTAGACCCTAGTCCTATAGAACCTCTGTGAAGGAGGCTAAAACTCCAATTTGCTGAGCGACAGCCAAGAAACCTTAAAGATTGACAGAGGAGTGGACTAAATGTATCCGGACACATGTGCAAACCTGGTGACCAACTATCAGAAATGTCTGACCTCTGTGCTTGCCAACAAGGGTTTCTCCACAAAGTACAAAGTTATGTTTTGCTTGGGGATCAAATACTTATTTCACTGACTGAAATGCAAATCAATTTATAACCTTTATATAACATTTTTTTCCCCTGATTTTTTTTAATATTCTGTGTCTATCAGTTAAAATAAACCCACCATAAAAATTATAGACCCTTCATTTGTTTGTAAGTAGGCAAACTTACAAAATCAGCAGGGGATCAAATACTTATTTCCCTCACTGTATGTTATTGAAAAGCATATTTATATTACACTTTTGTGTAATATTAAACTGTGCCTGTTACCCTGTGTTATTAGTTTTGAGTGGATGTTATCTGGGAATATCAGACCTTGGAATTTGGTGATTGGCCAATAAGAATAAGGTATTCTAGAGTGCCGTCTCATCAAAATAAATGCACTCAATAGAATGGATAAAATACCAAAAATGAAAATTCTGTTCATTCAAACCTGTATAAATTTACTTTTCCTGATGACACGAAGAAGATATTTGGAAGAATGTTTGTAGGCTAACAGTTCTGGGGCACCATTGACTACCTTGGTAGGAAACAAAACTACTATGGTAGTCAATAGTGCCCTATCAGAATCAGAATCAGAATCAGAAGAGCTTTATTGCCAAGTGTGCTTGCACACACAAGGAATTTTCTTTGGTGTTGGAAGCTTCTAGTACAGACATTTAACACAATGACAATACAATATAATACGATTTACAGTCTAAAAGATTCTAAATTGTGCATATATAAAATAAAGACTATTTTACAGAAAATGGGGGATAATAACATATAAGAGACATTGTACCGGGTAGTATATAGTAGAATAAACATATTAACAGATTGTATGTACACTTGTGCAAATGGATAATTTAGTAAGTAGAGGTAGTGTTATATACATGTATACATAAGATGTAGATATAATAAGGCACAGTAGTGCACACTATAGGAGTAGTGGAAGTGGAATATTGCTCTTAAGGAGCAGTTATCTGTTTAGGAGGGAGATTGCCTGGGGGAAGAAGCTGCTTCTGTGTCTGGAAGTCCTGGTGTTTGGTGCTCTAAAGCGCCGGCCAGAGGGCAGCAGATCAAAGAGTTTGTGTGCTGGGTGTGTGGAGTCAATGATGATTTTTCTTGCCCTGTTTTTCACTCTGGAATCGTACAGGTCCTGAAGTGTGGGCAGAGGAGCACCAATAATTTTCTCAGCACTACGAACTGTCCGTTGTAGTCTTCGTAGGTCTGATTTGGTGGCCGAGCCATACCAAACAGTAATTGAAGTGCACAGAACAGATTCGATGACCACTGAGTAGAACTGGGTCAGTAGCTCCTGTGGTAGGTTGAACTTCCTCAATTGACGGAGGAAGTATAACCTCTGCTGGGCCTTCTTTACAATGGAGTCTATGTGGGACTCCCACTTCAGGTCCTGAGAGATGGTGGAGCCCAGGAACCTGAATGACTCCACAGTATCCACAGTGCTGTCCAGGATGGTGAGGGGAGGAAGTGATGGAGGGTTCCTTCTGAAATCCACTATCATCTCCACTGTCTTGAATGCATTCAGCTCTAGGTTGTTTTGACTACACCAGGCAGCCAGCTGAGCAACCTCCTTTCTGTAGGCAGATTCATCACCGTCTTGAATAAGGCCAATGACTGTGGTGTCATCTGCAAACTTCAGGAGTTTGACAGAAGGGTCTGTAGAGGTGCATTCGTTTGTGTAGAGTGAATATAGCAGTGGAGAAAGAACACATCCTTGAGGAGCTCCGGTGCTGATGGTACATGTGCTGGATTTAAATTTTCCCAACCTCACTAGCTGCTGCCTGTTCGACAGGAAGTTAATAATCCACTGACAGGTAGAGGTTGGCACAGAGAGCTGGGTAAGCTTGGGCAGGAGGAGGTCTGGGATTATGGTGTTGAAGGCCGAGCTGAAGTCTACAAACAGGATCCTGACGTAAGTCCCTGGTCTGTCTAGGTGTTGTAGGATGTAATGCAGTCCCATGTTTACTGCATCGTCCACAGACCTGTTTGCTCGGTAAGCAAACTGGAGGGGATCAAGAAGTGGTCTGGTGATGTCCTTCAGGTGGGCCAGTACAAGTCTCTCAAATGACTTCATGACCACAGATGTTAAAGCAACAGGCCTGTAGTCATTAAGTCCAGATATTTTGGGTTTCTTCTGTACAGGGATGATGGTGGAGCGTTTGAAGCATGAAGGGACTTCACACTGCTCCAAAGATCTGTTAAAAATATTAGTGAAGATGGGCGACAGCTGCTCCGCACAGACTTTCAGGCAGGAGGGTGAGACATTGTCTGGGCCTGGTGCTTTTCTGATCTTTTGTTTGCGGAAAAGCTGGCAAACATCCTCTTCGCAGATCTTAAGTGCAGGTTGAATGTCAAGAGGAGGTGTTAATGGTATAGCAGAGATAGGGTCAGGGCGGGTGTGAAGGGTGAGACTCTGCATTTCAAAACGACAATAGAAGTCGTTCAGGTCGTCAGCCAGTCGTTGATTACCCATAGACTGAGGTGATGATGGCTTGTAGTTGGTAATGTCTTTCAGGCCTTTCCACACTGATGCAGGGTCGTTGGTGAAAACTGGTTCTTCAGCTTTTCAGAGTAGCTTCTCTTAGCTGCTCTTATCTCCTTTGTCAGTGTGTTTTTGGCCTGATTATACAAGACTTTGTCCCCACTTCTGTAAGCATCTTCTTTGGCCTGACGAAGCTGTCTCAGTTTCATTGTAAACCATGGTTTGTCATTGTTGTATGTTAAGCGAGTCCTGGTGGGAATACACATGTCCTCACAGAAGCTGATGTAGGATGTCACTGTGTCAGTTAACTCATCCAGATCAGTGGCTGCAGCTTCAAAGACACTCCAATCCGTGCAGTCGAAACAGGCTTGTAAGGCCCGCTCTGTTTCGCTGCTCCATCTCTTTGCTGTTCTTGCTACAGGCTTGGCAGATTTAAGTTCTGTCTGTAGGTCGGAAGAAGATGAACCAGGCAATGATCAGAGAGACCCAGAGCTGCTCTGGGAACAGAGTGGTATGCATCCCGTATTGTGGTGTAACAGTGATCCAGAATGTTGCTGTCTCTGGTGGGGCATGTGATATGCTGCCTGTATTTTGGCAGCTCACGGGAGAGGTTTGCTCTGTTAAAGTCCCCAATAATAATAATAAGAGAATCCGGGTGTTGCTGCTCCGTGTCAGTGATGTAATCCGCCAGCTGTTGCAGCGCCGCGCTCGCACAAGCATGTGGAGGTATGTAAACATTCACGAGAATAAACGAGGAAAACTCGCGTGGCGAATAAAAAGGTTTGCAGTTGATAGAGAACGCTTCTAAGTACGAAAAGCACATCTTCTTCAGTGTTGTTATATCTCTGCACCAACCTTCGTTTATATAAAAACATAATCCACCACCACGTGTCTTCCCTGTTGACTCGGCAATGCGATCTGCTCTGAACAGCTGAAAACCCGGCAGATGTAACGCGCTGTCCGGTATGGTGTCATTGAGCTATTTAATTTAATTTATGTTAATATTAATTTGCATTATTATTTTACTGTATAATAATTGTATTAAATAAACGATTTGTTGTATTTTGTTGTATGTTCATTTTATTAAAAAACTATTTGTTGAATGGGTCCTGTATACAGTCCCGTTTAAAGAAACCGTATGGTACATTGACATCTAGTGGTTAAGCTTGGTATCGCAGTCTAAATTCAAAATACTGGAGAGACTAGTTTAGCCAAGTAACTGTTCTTCTCGGTTTCTTTTGAGTGTTATCAGAAATAATGTACAAGTACTTTGTTGTTTGTGAATGTGTACCGGAAGTTAAGTTGGGGTCACAAAAGTGCACATGCGCAGTAACGTTTGTTTATGTTGTTAAGATGAAGCCGTCTATACAGTGACATTACAACTGAAGATTAAAGCATAGTTATGATTTTTTTTTTTAGATTTAGATTTTAGATTTTTAGATTTTTTTTAGATTTAGATTTTAGATTTAGATTTATGATTTTAAGAAGCACTGTTAAGATTTTAAGAAGGAAAAATGTGTGCTACAAAAAGGTTATATCATGAAATCAAATGTCACATTAACATTTACACAAGAATATATATATATATACACGAAAACCCTTAAGGTGGTCATTTAAATGTTGTTACATGTGTTTTCTACCTTAATATTTTTAGAATTTATGTTTTTCCTTCTCCTTATGCTCTCATGCGCTCATTCTTGTTTCACAGCGATGGCTCCAGTCTGGGCTCAACCTGATAAGATGGAGAAGAAGCTCCACGCCGTTCCCGCCAGCAAAACCGTCAAGTTTCGTTGCCAGGCCAACGGTAACCCTACCCCGACTCTCAAGTGGCTCAAGAACGGCAAAGAATTCAAGAGAGACCAGCGAATAGGAGGTTTCAAGGTGAGAGCACCTGGACATGGATACCCAACGCAGGGTTGAACCAACAGCCTGGTTTAAACATGGACACTTTATGGCCGGTTTCATAGACAAAGCTTAGCCTAAATCAGGACTGTGCCTTAGTTAATTTAGGCTATTTAAGTCGCTTTTATTAAAATGCCTTAGACACAACATTACTGATGTGCATCTTGAGACAAAACAATGGCACTGACATATTTTAAGATATGTCAGGGCAAGATATTTTCAGTTAGGACAGCTCAGCTGGGACTAGCCTTGAGCCTTGTCTGTGAAACCGGGGTTAAGTGTGTTTTTTGCTAAGACAAGCATGGTTACTTTTGCCATTTTTAGAGTTTTTAGGGGGTTTGTTTAGGTAGCAGCATTTGTGGCACACACTTGAATGACACCTCAAATCGTCAATGTTCTTAAATAAATGCTTTCACATGAACAAGCATGTGCGGTTTATAAATAAAAGTGCATTTTATTATGGCTGCTCACTCTAATGTAAGCATGTGAAACATTTGTTGTGGCCCCCTACTCTTGGTTGGAGGTTAGAAGGGCAGAGATCCTCCTCAACAGATCGGTCTTCCAGACACCTCACTATAGCATGACAGGAACTGAATAGCCGTGCCTGGAAGGCAGACATTAGATCTGTGGCTTTCTGACAGAAGCAGATCTTCTTTGCTTGACTGTCCTCGTCTTGCGCAACTTGTTCTCTTCAAACACACGAGAATAAAGTCCCTCAGATTTGTGCTTTTCTCTCATTAAAACATGACACACAATTTGAATCTTTATCTTTGGATATCAACAGACCCGAAATAACAACACTTGAAAAAATTATTAGAAGGAACACATTGCTGTTTGTTTCGTTACTATATTAGACTTTTGCTTATTTACTTGTTACCATGCAGTTTTAGAGTTTGCTCCGATTCATTTTTGTATGCTAAGTTAAAGGCCTCAATCAGACATATGGGCAAGTTTTGATCGCTTCATGATATGGTCGTCTAATAGGGAACAAGAGGAGCTCTCCTTGTTTTTTAAAACTTTGTAGCATCCTGCTTAAGGCTACGTCCACATTGATCTAAAAACGTGATTTTTTTTCTTACAAGATACTTCCTGTCTATATTATTTAAATGCTTAGTGATTGTTTCAAGTAGGTTTTCCAAACACTCTGTTATTGGTTGGACACGGCTTCAGTCTCATGCCATTGGTTGAGCCAGAGGATGTTCAAACACTCGATGCTGTTTTTTTGATAATATTTTACCTTTAAAAGCTACTGCACATTTACTTCCTCTTAGGGCGATTCAGACTTTTAATCTAATTCATTACATGATGTTGCGATTAATTAATCGAATCATTTGGGTCCAAAATATAATTTAAAGCCATAATAAGACAATACAGAAGGTAGCTTCAGATGATCAGAAGCTAAAACGGCCATCATTTTGTTTAGTTTTTTTCAGAAGCTGAATTATTATAATTAAAGACCAAAACAGTTTGGTTATTAACATTCTTAAGAAATATCTTCCTTTTCCCCAAATAAATATTAATTCAAGTTTAAACGACATAAGAGTAAGTAAATGTAAAGAAGCAGATTTTTTGTACAAACTTTATTAGTATTGTTATTATTTAACTTTTTGATTTTAATACTGATAAAATTCTTTGAAGAATTAAAAACTGCCAGTAGGTAGTGGTAAATGTCATTAATGAATTAGATTCACTGAATTCGTTCAGAAATGCATTAAATGACTCTTTATGAATGAGCCACTGATTAATTGATTCACCCAATAGATTCGCTCAAGAAACGTATTCATATAGAAACGAAACCACGCTGTGTGTTCCTCAACACTTCTCCTGAGGCTTTATATTTTTTATGTATTTTCGTTGAAAAATTAGGAAAACAGACAATGTTGTCTATAAAATATATCTTAAAATTAATCAATTTAATTTCTTATTTAATTAACTGTTGTATAAAATCAACATGACATGTGCACTCGTAGTTTTCTGGACAAAAATAGCACTGCTCTTCTGTGATTGCATAGTGTAATTAAAGAAATATGAGACAAAAGCTCATTCAGGGTAATTTTTTTCATATTTTCCATAATGCGTTAATTATAATTAATGTGTTAAATGCACAGCCCTACTTCCTCTACATCTCCTCCCTCTACGTGGTATTAGGGTGATATTTTCTGAAGTTCTCTGCTTGTATCGTGGCGTTGTGTCTGTGTTTCTCATCAAGGTGTACTCCAGCTGGGAGGCATTAGTTCTCTTCCTCTCCTCACCGCATACACACTTTACCATCTGGAGTGTGTTTGAGGCCACTGCAATGCATACACATGCACATGCACACGCACGCTCACCATTACATGTGCATTGACGTGGTTTTACACAAACGCACAAGTACACGAAGCAAAATGCTTTTCCGCTCAACATCGTGTCAAGACAACAAGAGTGGATGCGTCCAGTATGTCTCTGAGCTACAGAAGTGTGAAGCGGGTTCCGGTGAGGGGCCTTGCAGATTTTTGGAGTAACCCCCCCTCGCCTTGTTTCTGTTCTCTTTGCTTAACAAGAGTCCAGCCCAATTGTTAATTTACATTAAGTGTATGTGAAAAGGAAGTCAGGCAGACTGAGTTTAGCAGATCACATCTGGGGTTCTGTAACCTGAAAAGCCATAATAATCGCCTAACCAAAAGCTCTTTGTACGTATTCATAAAGCCTCATGAAAGCCCAGCTAATGTTTTGCATACAAAGCTGTTGTATGTCTTTTTATCTGGTGTTTTATGGAGAATGTTTATTGTATTCCGCTACATTAAACTACGTGAACGTTTGATGGTTGTCACTTTACAGACCTGCTTTCTTGAAATGAAGCCTGTTTTAGTGGACATGGAGTGGCTTGTTTCCCGCTCTTCATGGAACATGATGTTCTCCAGTGCTCTGATCTTGTGCCTGACTGGATGTTAAACTGACCTGATGTAGATTTGATGCCAGCATACTCTGTTAAGCTTCCTGAGCCTTTCATCGAAATGATCTTAAAAAGCTGAATGGGCCTCTAATGCATTCAGCAGTTTTCTAGATCTTTGGAGAAATAGTTTGTCTTGCTGTACGTGCATGCAGATACTTTTACTAGGTATACACATATAGAGATCTGTTTCACCACACATAGATGCAATTTTTCTAAAGGTTTCTTAATAATTTGTATATCAAAGTCAGTGCGTTGAGAAGAACCATCAGGTGCAACCATAAGGGGTCGTAAATATGGTGTTATGTCAAATCAAGCTAAAAGCACAGCCACGTTTTAAAAATATTATATAGACAAGGTACAGGGGATGTATTGCGCTCAAGCGATTTTAAACGTCCAGATATGTGTGCGTTGGCTTGGATTCGTGGCGAGTGGGGCCAACAAAGGTCCACTATTGTTCAGCCTACTCATTGAGCTTTGGGGGAAGGGTCACACCAATAACAAATTAAAGTGATCAATTGTTCACCTTCATGTCATTTAAAACCTGCAGATGACTCTTGTTTTTTTGTCGAACACAAAAGAAGATCATTTGAGATGTCTCTGTGGTTTTGTGTCCAAACAATGGAAGTCAATGCGGTCCAGTGTTGTTGGTTCTCAAAAATATCTTTTGTGTTTCACAAGCAAGTCATACATTTGAAATGGTTTTCAATTTTAGGAGAACTTTTTACACGTTAAGTCATTCCTACGCAGTTCTTAACTGATCAATGTATGTCTTCCTCTCTTTGGCTACACAGGTTCGAGAGCACATGTGGACCATCATAATGGAGTCTGTGGTGCCTTCAGACAAAGGCAACTACACATGTTTGGTAGAGAACAAATATGGCAGCATCAATCACACTTACCAGCTGGACGTCGTCGGTCAGTCACATTTCTTCTCTTGTCTTCTGCATTTTAAAGTTTAAAGGGGTCATATGGCGTGAATACGTGTTTTTTCTGTGTCTTTGGCATGTTATAAGTTGCCCATGCATGTATTAGACACATAAAATTGCACAAATATAAGTGTCGGAACAAAAGATGCATTCTATCTGAAAGCGAATGCTCACCCAGACCTGCCTGAAACGCCTTGTGTAACCACACCCCCACAAATCTACTTCATTTCATGGTATGATTTGACTAAGACCGCCCAAATGTATACGCAAGTAAGATGGGCGTACCTGCCAGTACAATTGCGCTGGAACCTGATGTTCCAAATATGGTAAGAGGCGTTACATTTCCGTCACACGCTTGCAGTATTCGACCAATCACTACGCACTGGTTAACTGGCCAATCATAGCACACCTCGCTTTTCATAGCGATGAGCTTTGTAAAAAATCTGCGCGTTTCAGAGAGGCGGGGCAAAGAGGAGATACAAACATGCACGGTATGTGGAAAATACAGCGTTTTTTAACCTTAAATCGTGTATACACATTGCATTACATGTAAAACAAACGATATTATTCGTTTCAGCCGTGTCATATCACATGAACGAAAGTGTTTTTTACCATTTCATGGTCATGGGCTGTTTCACTTTCCATCCCCACCAGTGTAATTTTGTTGATTTATCGCCAAGCCTTTGATTAAATCGATTTACGTGTTTAGCTAGCACAGACCGTAGCAAATGATCCCCAAGGGAGGTTCATAGAAGCCCTTCAGTGTTTGCTCGAGTCCATCAGATGCAAATGGCTGTTGTTTACCATGTAGCTAATGTTTTGGTGCGGGACCACTAATGGTTATCATTACTTAAATGCAGTGAACTGAGGTAATGGGTGGCGTTACACCTCGTGCGGGAGCGCTTGTGTACGTGCTTGCCAAGGACATGAGCGTCTACTCTAGTCTGTTACTGGTGTGCGTTAAATAGTCCATTGAAAAGATTTAAGTGTTTAGTTGATGCCGTGATGAGTTAGAGATGCGGTAAGTGGCTCTGGATGAGATCAGAGTATGTGGAATAAATTCGTTCAGAAAGCTGATTGGTGGACGGACACTTGATTGATGACTTCATTAAGTAGCCAATAAATCAGAGCCACACCCTCATGTAGATGGAAAGCCACCATGACATCATTTGCACAAACAAACAAGCATATGTCATGTGATGTGCTGGTATTTGGTCAGAATGAAATAGACATGTTTGTATTTCTCTTTCATTTCCCGGCAAAGAGAGAAATGTTTTGAATATCCTCACTACGAAATGTAAAGCAACGGATACACATTAGGTGAATAATTAATATATTGGCTCCGCTATGATCCTAAAGACAATTATTTTTACCGATACTATCACTAATGCACATTTTATGTATCGTCACTGTCCTTTTAAAACCTTAAAAAAATTGTCGAAATGGGAAAAAAAATACTTTTTAAATGTTTACATACTGTGTTGTCAAAGTTGACGCACACTTTTTTAATTCATTTTATTGGTTGGATATTTGCAAAACCCAGTGATAAACATAAAGGGTGACTAATAATAGTGATTCATAAAATCATGAAATATGGAGATACAAGGTTTCGGAAGGACAACAGCGATATATTCATAGTGCCATTAAAGGTGCTGTGTGTAATATTTAGAAGAATCTACTGACAGAAATGCAATATATTATATATACATATATATATATATACATAAATATGTCTTCAGAGGTGTATGAAGATCTTACATAATGGACCGTTATGTTTTTTTATTATCTTAGAATGAGCTATTTCTATCTACATACACTGTGGGTCCCCTTGCATGGAATGCGCCATGTTGTTTCTACAGTAGCCCTAAATAGACAAACTGCTCTACAGAGTGCGTTACGTAAATACGTTATCTCCTTCAGCAAAGAAGCAAAAACGCGACAACATCTTGGTCCTGTGAGAGCCGCTGTAGTGCTTCATAAGGGAGGGGTGGAATGAGCCGTTAATTGCAATTCACAACCTCACCGCTTGATGCCGCTAAAATCTCCACATTGCTCCTTTAAGTATGTATGTCAACTTGTAAGTCTGATGATATCTCACTGTTTCACTTAAAATGTGAAAAGTGCTATTGAAATAAGCTCAAGACAATGTGAAATTCAGTCATATATTTTAACATCAGATCACATTCACTTTTAAACCTACTGCCCTCCGTGAAAATACTTGAGAAATGGGCTGTGGCTTAAAACAACAGTGCCACTCATTTCCACCAAATTGCAGCAATTAGAATGAGATTCTGGTCGGCATGTTTAAAGAAGGCTGCTCCCTGCAGTCTTTGTGAGATTAGCCTCAAAGCTTAAACTACCCTAAGACCACCCGATGGACCTTCCAGGCGCTGTTCTGGTTTTAGAGGCGTTTAGGTACTTTAGGGTTTACAACGTTTACATTTATTCATCTACTTGACGCTTTTATCCAAAGCAACTTACAGTTGAGGGGGCATTTAACACTTTGCTTTGAGAGCCAAAGAGGTTTAATAGTGTTTATGCTCACTCTTGTTATAAATGAATAAATTACTACTCCTACATAATTTATTTTTGTAAAACACTGGTCAAATATGTATTCTAGAGTCTTAGACCTTTCCAATGATATATAGTTTGTCATGATTAGATTTAGATTTAGTTGTGAAAATTGAAGTAAACCTAGGTGTTCCAATAGTGGAACGGTGACAGTAAAAGGGTTAAAAGTAGCCTTTTGTCAGCACCCATTAGCCATGATTATATGCAATCCACTTGTAAACGGATTTATGGCTCAATCGGACTGAAAATCCTCCTTGTAAAGACCTTATTCAATCTGATTGAGGTTGATACGATTGAAATTTCGATCGGATTGAAAGGGGTGGTGAAGACTGAAAGCAATCCGATCAAGAGGAAAAAATGAAGCATGTAAACGCTTGAATCAGAGTATTTTCTTAATTGGATTTAAAAAATACCTTATGCACATGTGCAGTGCTGCATACGTCTTAATGATCTAATGTTTACGTCAAATATTAAAAAAAACACTAAACTTACCACAAGAACATGTTTTATCCATTCAATGGCACGCGCTTTACTAATGGAATGGAGACACGCGCTGTAGATTCTCCGGGGCTCGTGAGTTAAGCAAATAAAGAACATTGTGTTATTCGGAAAGTTTGTTTTCTTTGCAAATGTGTAGATACTAACTATATTGACTTATACATCCAGAGACGAAGTGAGATGTTAGATGCCTTTGCGCAGTGTTGCCAAGTACTTGGTCATTCGGGAACATTTTAAACTGTTGTCGCGGTTGTTTTTTCTTGTGAGTTAAAAGTGGAATAATGTTCTCTATCAGATGTTGATAATTGGGCTAAGCTAGTTTTTGGATCGTTTTGAATGGCCGTTGGACTGGATTTGTTATGCGAATCTGGCAACCCTAGCTGTGCGCTTGCGCAGTAGTTCTGTTCAGAATGTATTTCATGGACATGTCAACGATTTTTTTAATCGTATTGCAACATTTAGGGGACATGTAAACAGCACACAATCTCAATCAGATTCAATTCATTCGGATTGACGAAAATGGGTGCATGTAAACATAGCCATTGATACCTCACTAACCGTTTATGCTTGTGTGATACAGAGCGTTCACCACACAGGCCAATTCTTCAAGCCGGGTTGCCTGCTAACCGTACGGCAGTGGTGGGAAGTGACGTGGAGTTCGAGTGTAAAGTCTTCAGCGATCCGCAGCCGCACATCCAGTGGCTGAAACACATCGAGGTCAACGGCAGCAGAGTGGGACCTGACGGACTGCCTTACGTTCGAATCTTAAAGGTAAAGAAATGTTTTTCTTTGCTAGTCTGATATCGACCAAAATTCATTTCAGTTTGACAAAATCAAATGCTTGTTCTTGCACCAAGAAAACGTCCTTGTAGGGCATAACACGTGAGTTGTGAATTATTATTTCTTATTGTAGATCATTCCTGTTATGTAGGTGTTTTTTTCCAAAGTAATTCGCTTCAAGTTACTTAACCTCTGTGAACAGGAACACCTTGAATGGAGCAGGACTAGCTTTTGGTGAAAATATAAGCCGTGCTATTGGCAGACTGTTCCAAGTTATTTCATAAGATCAGTAACGGCCTATCAAGAGCATTGTGGCCTCCTCCAGTGAGAATCAATGAAACCAATAGCAATGCAAGTTGGACTTTGTGCTTGACCTGTAACATGTGTTTGACCTCCGCAGCACTCAGGGGTCAACAGCTCGGACACACAGGTCTTGATGCTGTACAACGTGACAGAAGAAGAAAGCGGAGAGTATATATGTAAAGCTTCCAATTATATAGGCCAAGCCAACCAATCAGCATGGCTCACCGTTACACAGCCCTCTAAAGGTAACACACTTGTCAGGGCAGATAATATACGGCTAGACAGGGGTACAGGCAGTCGCGCTGACCTTTAACACATCAGCCCTCTCGCTCGTCTCTTGTTTTCTCTGGAGCCCTTTGCTGTAAATGATGCCATGGAAAATCCCAGCAGAGCAACTGGAAGTATTTTGGCTTTTGTTTATACTGGAAGTTTCCTTCTTTCCATGCCTGTGCTACGCTCTGCCCTCCTAATAAGGGTGTGTTTTGTGCCCTCTGAAGAATTACTTACACTCTCTTTCCCTTCAAAGGCTTCTCAGCGGCACCTTAAATGCGCCTGTCGAAATTCCTTCACCTCACTCAGGGGTGAATTATATTTTTCCTCTGACAACTTGACTGCTTTGGGTCCGTGATCTTTTCATTCTTTAGATCTTTTTTTATCTCGCATAATACTAACATGTTATTTGTTCTTACCAATAACAGAAAATGTCCACTCTTTTCAATATCAGGTTTGATATAGCAAAAACAAATATGTGAAAAATTCTTCTTTTATATTGATACAAGAATTAGGAAATTGAATTCAAGCGCTTAGTAACATGTGGGCGATATTTATAACATTAGTTTTATATACTCATTATGTAAAAAGCTTGAAGTTGTTAAAGTATCTACCAGTAGTGTAGGCATTTGGAAAAATGTACAGAATATATCAAGTAATCATAGTGTAAAATAAAACTAGGGCCGTCAAGTGATTAATGGCGACTAATCGTATGCAAAATTAAAGGTTTTTTTACATAATACATGTGTGTGTGTACTGTGATAATTATGTATATATAAATACACACAAACTCATACATGTATATATTAAAGAAATATTTACACGTGTATACATTTTTATATTCATGTAGAATTTTTATTTTATATAAATATTTAATGTATAAATATATAATACTTACGTGCATGTATAATTTAAAGAAAAATTACATATTTATACATAATATAAATGATATATAAATATGTATTAAAATAATACATGCATGTGTGTGTGTATTTATATATACATAATTATCATACACAGTACACACACACACATGTATTATGTAAACAAAAAAGTTTTTGCATACGATTAGTTGCGACTAATCACTTCAATTATTTCTAAATATTTACCAAAGAACTCCACACACAGTTCTTGCATGTATTTATTGGTCGTATTGAGTAAAACATTCTACTGTTACGACTAATGGAGAGCCTAACAATTGAAATGCAAACAAATTACATTATTGGGCTATAACGTATATTCGGGATTATTTTCAAAAGCAAACGCAAAATGTATCTATGTGTAGATGCATAGATTGTGACAGTCACTAATATTCAAATATGATATACGAATGCCAGTGGTGTTGGTTAAATGTTGGTCATTTACTTATGTAGTAAAGAAAAATCGCTTTTTATGGCTTATTAGCGAACCAGAATTCTGCGTCTTATAAACGATAATAGGTGCACAGCAATATTTTCAGTGCAACTTTGCTGTCACTACTCGATTTGAGTATTAAGTCTGTACTAGGGATTTTGTATAGTTGCTCTAGTACGACACAATTTTTCCTCTTATTTTCTTTCTAATGATCTAATATCTAATGATCAATACTTCTTATTCTAAATTTGTGTTTACAGTGTGCACATGTATGTAAAAGTCATTCTTAGTTTACAGTCTCTGCTGGTAATATTCCATGTGGCCCATCTTGTGCATGTGGAGATGGATTCTATAGGGTGGCGAAGGGGGTGGACGTCACCCTCCTCTCTGATGTCTTGTCCTCAGGTGTTGGGTCTTTAGCAGGCGGAGCCGTGCGCTCCGTTCTCCAGCTAACCACAAATCTATTATCAGGGTCATCGATCGGTCCAGGAACGGTCTTGTTTTCTCTAGGGACGGTGAAGGATCTTGTTTTAGGGGGTTTCTCCAGTATCGGCAACTTTCTTTTCGCCCATCTAACTCGATCAAAGCCTCGCCACTCTCTATCGGAAATCTGGCCTTTTCTCTCCTCCGGTGGGTTTTTCCCGGAGCTCTCCGGCTTCATCCTGTGGTTCTTTTCTCTAGACGGCAGGCGTCAACACCACGGATAAGGAGATGGAGCTACTGCAGATCAAGAATGTGACTTTAGAGGATGCTGGGGAGTACACCTGCTTGGCTGGGAATTCTATCGGCCACTCCCATCATTCTGCATGGTTGACTGTCTATAAAGGTATCTTTGGTTCTTTCGGTTGATGGTTTCTTTCTGTCTAACTGCGGCAGATCACGCTGCGGGTTGAATTTAGTGCAGTGGTTTCCATACGGTGTGGAAATGTGCTTTAGACATTGTCAGCGCTAGCAGACACCAGCTTTACTGTTTATACTGTCTATAGCAAATGACAATGCAAACTTTGTGAACTGCACTATTTTTCAACCCCTGTTGTGTTTCTGCTCTTCTTCCGTTAAATGTTGGTTGAAACATGTTGGAGTGACATGTTTCATCTCTTTGTTTAGAAACGGGGAATCAGAGCAAAGTCAAACCTCACATAGTCTCACCAAAACAAGCTGTACGCAACAATTGAATCTTTTCCACAAGGTCACATTTGGCAAAAATTCCAATGATATTTTGCAACTGCCTCATTTTTCTGCAAACAGCGTGTGACTCATTGTGGCCAGTGGTTTGGCAAAGCTTTGTTTCCATTGTAACGGTACTTGTACATTACAAAATGCTTTTTCTAGTTTTTCAACATTAACCCATTTCCAATTAACATTTCTTCACGCCTCAACATTGGACACGCATCCCAAAGAGAATGACATGAAATATAAGCACTCCGCTGATGTCATTTCCTCTTTGGGCCAGAACCGATATACACCTTACCTAAAGGACGAATCTGTTCGGTTTTGGAATAGATCGAGTTTATCAAGATGCTTGTCCAAAGTTGGTCGGTAATGTTGAGACGTTCAACATTAGGAATGAGAATTATGCATCATTCTTACTGTTGAATGGTAATTCTGTTCACATTCTGCAAGAAGAAACACAGGCAGCGTGTTGTTACACACAATCTCATATCCACACTCGTATGTGTTATGTTGTGTTTTAAAGATGAATCATTTATCAATGTGATGCATTTGCCTGTGTATTGATTTTTTCTGTGTGAAAATGTATACACAATAACATCTTTTGTGTGCGTGAATTGTGTGAATGAATGCAACCCAGTATCATAAGCCAGGGGGTTGACAAACAGCAACCAAATAGCTTTGGAAATATCCTTATTCTCCTAGACTTCTCATGTAATTTTACCCACATAACCTCGCTCTCCATTTATACTCCCACCCACAACCTCTCAGATATTGTCTACCCACCCAGCCATTCTTCTCCATTTACATTTCTATTTGTGTTGCAAATATAGTTTACATAAAGCTATTTTTTGGCCTCATTTAAAAGCGAGAGCTGCCAAGTATCATGAGCTGTGGTTTTCTTCTCTCACTGCTCACATAAGCAAAAGAATGTGCCGAGAAACTCGATCCATGAAAGAAGTAATTATGACGCTACAAAAGCAGGTTGTGTTGCATGCAATGTGCTGGTCACGTGAACAACTTCTCCAGATTTGTGCGTTTTCATTTTTTCTTTGTTTGTGTGTGCATGCAATTTTTAAATCGCAGATGAATATACAGGTTTATGTAAAAACTAAAATTGAGCCAAGCCTTGCAAAGTAAGGGCTCAAGCATTTACTTTTACTAGTAACATGCAACTGTTAACCTTTTGCTAAGCTCTGGCCCTTTTGGTTCATGTTGTTCACTAAGGCAAGCTTTACAAAACATCCCATAGGAATAAACCTCAGATTTTTGTGAGCAGCGTACATGCAATTTTTTTATGAAAAGTAATGAAAATGTTGTGTATATCACACGCCCATGGAATGAAATGAGAAAAATGAGTTTTTCTTAAAGTAATGAACAAGAGAGATTACAATCAAAATTAAGGCCACAGACGGGAAAGCAAAATTATTAAAGAAATAAATCATTTTCAGCAAGCTCATTCCTTTCTGCCACCGTGCATCTCTTTCCAAATCTAGATCCTCCCCCAGGTCCACAGCACAACCAGACCTACCTGGAGGTGCTGATCTACTGCGTGGGCTTTTTTCTCATCTGCGTGATGGTGGTAATTGCCGTGTTGGCCAAAATGCACAGCTCGGCCAAGAAAAGTGACTTCAACGGCCAGCTGGCTGTCCACAAGCTGGCTAAGAGCATCCCCCTGCGTAGACAGGTAACAGAAAGTAGATAGGGGGTTTGATATCTTTACCACTAAACACAAACTCAAATCTTTTCTCAACAGCTCTTTGTTAGTCGGATATTAGAGTTGTTGGGATATTGTAGACTTGTGTTGTTTTACATATTTTCATTAGAAAAAAAGAGGCCATGCTCAGTGCAGGACAGTCATGCAGTTTTATTTATATTTAGTTCTTTTTAGCCAAAAATGATGAAACGTTTCTAGATTTTTATTAAGTTATGACAGGGATAGTTCACCCAAAAATGAAAATTCTGTCGTCATTTACTGACTGACTTGATTTACTGACATACTTTCATCTGCCGAACACACAAAGAAGATATTTTAAAGAATGTTGGTAACCGAAAAGCAGCGGTACCATTCACTCGCATTGGTTTTGTGTCCATACAACTAGTGTTGCATTCGTCAACGAAAATTATGACTAAATATCGTCGTCAACGCACCTTTATCACGTGACGAAAACGAGACGAGACGCAACGTAAATGCTGGTCATGTGACGATGACTATAATTAAATGTATAATGCAATTTTGTTGACGAATAAAAACGAGACTAAATGTGACCCTGGACAACAAAACCAGTCTTATGGGTCAATTTTTCGAAATTGAGATTTTTACATAATCTGAAAGCTGAATAAATACACTTTCTATAGATACATGAGTTGTTAGAATAGGACAATATCTGGCTGAGATACAACCGTTTAAAACTCTGGAATCTGAGAGCGCAAAAAAATCAAAATATTGAGAAAATTGCCTTTGAAATTGTTAATCAGGAGCACTGTGGCAGACCATCCACTCACAAAAATGAAGTTTTTATATATTTAAGGAAGGAAATTTACAAAATATCTTCATGGAACATGATCTTTACTTAATATCCTAATGATTTTTGGCATAAAAGAAAAATCGATAATTTTGACCCACACAATGTATTTTTGTCTTTTACTAAAAATGTTCCCGTGCTACTTAAGACTGGTTTTGTGATCCAGGGTCACAAATGTGGTTTACAAAATAAAAACTATGCTAAAATGTCTCTTCATTTTCATTGACCAAAACAAGACGAAATGTTATAACGTTATTTCGTCTCGTTTAGTCGCGTTATTATTTTGCAGTATTTCTGTTTCCTGAGTCTCACTTCAGGGGCTGCATCAGGTCGCACTACACAGACACAGGCGATGTCACTTCCTCAAGCCCCGCTCGCGGCATTATTTAGAAGATGCAGCTGCGGTGAGTTAGCGTAAACGACAACAAACAAAGTTAAGTCTGACACAGAGAAAGGGACCGATGGCTGTAAATTCAAATCAGAGCGTCTTCCATGGATGTATTCTTGAGTCTATAAGGTAACAATAATATAATAAGATAACCTTGTTTGTAATGGGTTTGGCTAAAATCAAATTTTGGTTTTGTCTATACTACTAGGTACTTATACTATATTGACTGGGTTAAATAGAATTGCATTACTAAAAAGAGACTAAAATACAATTTTCATTGACTAAAACTAGAGTAAATGTCATCAGTTTTCGTCGACTAAAACTAGATGAAAATAGTCATGGATAATTCTGACTAAAATAAAATTAAAATGCTCAGACTTTTAGTCGACTGAAACTTGACTAGACTACAAAGAGTATGAACGTGACTAAAATGAATAAAAACTAAAATGACAGCTTGACACAAAGACTAGACTAAAACTAAAATTAAAGCAGGCCGCCAAAAACAACACTACATACAACAGAAGTGAATGAGTACCGACGTTGTTTGGTTGCCAACATTATTGAAAATATCTTCTTTTGTGTTCTGCAGAAGGAAGAAAGTCATACAGGTTTGAAATGACAAGAGGGTGATTAAATGATGACAGAATTTTCATTTTAAAGGATTGTTGGTTGTGCCACAAATGCTGTTGAATGATTTGGACCTCAATGACCACGTTTACATGGACGTCAGTAATCGAATTATTTGCCTTATTCTGAGTAAAATTAAGGTGTTTACATGAGTTGCTTTAAGAATATACCTTTCATGTTCCCGTTTTACATGTTACACTACATAGGGACGTAATGACGTATGCCATTAATCGAACTAAGCGACGCCGTTTGACGTTCCCTCCATAATTTCATGTATCAACAAACAGTTCGTCTTCACCATGGTACCACATACAGTTTTGGGGGTTTCATTTATTTTCTTGAATTGTTGGCATCTTGTTTCCCGTTCGGACCAAAAATGTGCTTTCTTGCTTGAAGCCATGTTGTTTGCCGTAAAACGAAACGGCTGTCCACTGCCGTGCGTGTGTAACCTGTCGCAAAGTGCCGCGAAAGTTCCTACGCGCCGGTAATAGTGCGAATCAGAGTATCGTGTTAATATCGGATTATTGTTGTCCATGTAAACGCGGTCAATCACAGAAAAGACCTCATACACTTTGGACAATCCACATCTTTGCTCTTTATTCAGATTTCTTTTTGAAGATGCATAAAAAATTGTATACATGTTGTATTGGTTTTTTTTTAGTATTAACTAAAGGTCAGCTTTGAGGAGAATTTAAGGAGGCTGTCAAAAAATGTGCAAAGACTGTCCATTTTTCAGTCATGACTATTTTTATATGACTACATTAAGAATGACAATATTTTACCTCAAGAGGATCAACGAATATTATTAACAGAAAATTGTTGTAAGTGTTTGCTTTATTTCCTGTGAGCTCTTGTTTATCTGTGTGTTTTTTGTATATTAAAATAAAACCCATATTCCCTGATATTCTGTGGTTTGCGGTTAGGCCAAATAATTGTGTACCATACACCTCATATCTTGATGGTTTACATCATCTTTTGGTCACTAAGGCAGCTGCATCATCATACACCCTAAGAAAGTCACAGACACGCACTCATCGTTTGCTCACATGGTTTTATAGTGCAGTGCTGTATGGAGAGTAAGGTCGAAGTGTTTGTGTGCAGGTGTCTGTAGATTCCAGCTCCTCTGGAGGGATGCTGGTCCGGCCCTCCCGTCTCTCTTCCAGTGGCTCCCCGATGCTCTCAGGGGTCTCTGAATATGAACTGCCTCAGGACCCACGCTGGGAGGTTCCCAGAGACAGGTAAAAATGAACACGTTTTGGAATCTCAGCCTTGAACAACCAATTCCGAAATGGCAAGACTTAAGTTCTAGTTCGATTAACTGGTTCAAAACAATCGCAGCCTTTATCTAAGCCGATGGTTAATATTGTTTGTTCAGTTGTATGACAAATCGCTTATCGCTCCCTGAACTCTCTGTAAATCGCTTTGGATTAAAGCGTCTGCTAAATGACTGAGGGGCGGTTTCCCGGACAGGGATTATCCTAAACCAGGACTAGGCCTTAGTTAAATTAGGATATTTACGGCGTTTTTAAAAACATGCTTTACAAACAAACATTACAGTGTGCATCTTGAGACAAAACAATCGCACTGATATATTTTAAGATATGCAAGTGCAAGTTGTTTTCGATCAAGATGCCACTCATTTATAAAGTAGTCTGGGATTAGGCTAAAACCCCGTCCGGGAAACCAGCCCTAAATGTAATGTGAATGTTAAATGTTCGTCTCAGGCTGGTTCTTGGGAAGCCGTTGGGAGAGGGCTGCTTTGGGCAGGTGATGATGGCCGAGGCTCAGGGGATGGACAAAGACAAACTCAACCGTGTCACCAAAGTGGCTGTCAAGATGCTTAAATGTAAGTGCCCACTTATTTTCAACTTTCTATGTGACTGTAGCATCGAAAAACATGGCTGGGACGATATATCATGTATTTTTTATGCTCAGTTTCTCAATGAATTACGGTTAAATGCCGTCACATCCGAAAGCCAGAGGGCGCTCTCGCGCAGAACGATTTACAAACGTAGGCTGTGGCCCAAATGACATACTATGCACTTAAACTATGCACTATGCACTCAACCATGTAGTTGTATGAATTTTAGAAGGGTAGTATCATCCCAAGTGGAACACTAAACGGTTTTATACTAACCGGAAGTATACCGGTTTCCCAGACGATGTCAATCGCACAATGCGCGTGAATAAAATAAATTTGTGCATTGTACATTGAATGTAGCTGTTTTGCCCAGCAACATCAGATTGAAGCGTTATCACTCTGCAGGAGAGTTTCGTTCGAGCAGCGTCTGATAGCCACGCCTCCCTTCCGCTACGTAAGCGAAACTGCGACCGTTGAATGCGTGACGTGTCCACAGTTCCACACTTCATGTTTTCAGTTGAAAAAGTGCATCATCTGGGTACTTAAAGTGCACTTCTTTTTTATGAATTTTCAATGTGAATGCACTACTCACACTATTAATACTACAAAACGGCATAGAATAGTGTATAAGTGCGCGATTTGGGACGCACCTGTAGTTCCAGAAAATGCCAACGGTCATATTCTATCGCTGTTCTTCAAACCTTTCCAGGTATTTTCATGATAATAAAGTATATTTATAATGATGATGTTTGACGAGAGTTGCTTTTTCAAATGCACGTTATAAAGATTCAATCTCGTAGTGATCAAAGAGCCGTAGTTCACGGAAGAGCCGTGCATAAAACACAGAATCGTCCTAGAGAGGTACGATTGGTGTGAATCGCGATATATATCATCACAGCCCTAGAAAATCGGCAACCAACTCTGCTTGGAATTCTGTGTCCCATGAGGAATCTGATGGTCTACTGAGCTCTCGTCTTTTCCACCTCCACTCCGAAGCGTGTTAATCGAGCTCTCGTGTCACATACCGTACCGAAGCGTGTTTATTCTGGCTTAGATCCTCTCTTTTCCCTCTCGCCTCTTCAGCGAGCGAATGACCAGACATCAGCAATATACAGTATATGTGTATATATTATCTATCTGAATGGTCCATCACCTCGTAAGCTATTTATCTTTCATGGCTTGGAGGTTGAAGGTTCCGTGACCTGTCATATTAAGATCTGTGCGTTCATCAATATTGCTTTTTTTAGCCGACGCCACAGAGAAGGACCTGTCAGACCTCATCTCTGAGATGGAAATGATGAAGATTATTGGCAAACACAAGAACATCATCAATCTGCTGGGAGCCTGCACACAAGATGGTGAGTGAGGGAGGAGGCAGAAAGACAAATGGGGGAACGGAGACATTTAGAGAGTCAGTATTGAGCATTTTATAATATGTGTCATGTACGTCACATTTGCCTTTTTTTATATATTGCATTTTATTGATATTGTATTGGTCATCACCACCATTCTCTAGTTATGGCCATTGGTTTTAGTAAAGAAAAACCACTTACTTTGTCAATTCATTGTGTTTAGTTTGCGACTTAATTCTTTGTATACTTCTGCTTTCAGGTCCATTGTACGTCATTGTGGAGTTTGCAGAGAAGGGTAACCTGCGAGAATACCTGCGTGCCCGCCGTCCTCCTGGAATGGAGTACTGCTATAACCCTGATCAGGTGCCCGTGGAGCACATGTCAGTCAAAGACTTGGTTTCTTGTGCGTATCAGGTGGCACGTGGCATGGAATACCTGGCATCCAAGAAGGTGGGCATATCTGGGTGTAATCTGTACCCATCAAACATGATTACTTGACTTATTATTTTAACATCTAAATGCTGACAAGATTCTCAAATTGTATTAATAAGCATTAATGTTACATGTTAATGTATACTGCTTTAATATAATATATTAAATATAATATTGTATATAATAATATAATTGTGTACATAAATCATGTTTTATGCATAAACAAGAATGAACACAACAATATTTTATTTATAAAATAACATTCATGTAGATTAATATATGCTGTAGCAAAAGAATGTTTATCATTATTACCTAGTGTTGTAAATAGGGCTGTCAAACGATTAATCGCATCCAGAATAAATGTTTGTGTATTACATAATCAAATATGTCTGTGTACTGTGCATATTCATTTTGTATCTATAAACACAAACACATACATGTGTATATACAGTATATTTAACTAACATTTAGATATATTTCCCAGTAATTTAAGTTATATATACATTTAGTAATTTTTATACTTTATATTCTTCTTAAATATATGCACGCATGTATGTTTTATAAACACGAAATTGATATGCACATTACACAGACACACATTATGTAAACACAAACTTTTATCACGATTAATCGTTTGACAGCCCTAGTTGTAAAGTTTGACCTCAGTCGACTAAACTACTACAAATGTAGAAAATAGTAATAGTAAAGAATAAATAGGTGTCTGCTGTGAATCTTTTCTTAAGAGTTGGTTTTGAGGCATGTCTTTGTCTGGACTGTTCCCTTAAATAGTGTGTGTCTGTGTGCGTTTGCTCTTTAGTGTATTCATAGAGACTTGGCTGCCCGTAATGTCCTGGTAACCGAAGATAACGTCATGAAGATAGCAGACTTCGGCCTTGCTCGAGACATTCATCATATTGATTACTACAAGAAGACCACCAATGTAAGAGTCATAGCCAGAAAACATTGTGTGTTGTACAGCAAGTCTCTAGTTTCTTTCTCTGCGTTTATCATAAAACCCTGTGATGCTTTTTTATATTTACAGTAACTCGCAATTGTTCTGTTGTACTGAACATGATGACAAATGTAGTAATATTGTGTTTGTGTTGTTCACAGGGACGTTTGCCTGTTAAATGGATGGCACCTGAAGCTCTGTTCGACCGCATTTACGCCCACCAGAGTGATGTGTATGTTTATTTGTATTCTAAAAGAAGCTTGCTTAGCAGTGCTGAATACTGTTGCTCAGTCTGATGGTGTGTTTGTGTGTTAGGTGGTCGTTTGGGGTGTTGCTTTGGGAGATCTTTACTCTCGGCGGCTCGCCGTATCCAGGTGTGCCTGTAGAGGAACTGTTTAAACTGCTGAAGGAAGGTCATCGTATGGACCGCCCCTCCACATGCACCCATGAACTGTAAGAGTCCTGATTGTTTCAGCTGTATCGGTCAGTGTTTTAGAGATCTTGGAACGTGATAGTAACTGTTTGTTTGTTCGCAGGTATATGATGATGAGAGATTGTTGGCATGCCGTTCCGTCTCAGAGACCCACTTTTAAACAGCTGGTGGAAGATCTAGACCGCACCCTCTCTATGACATCCAATCAGGTGAGTGCATGCAGAAACTGCATTAAACTCTTTCGAATGCACAAATCAGATTTTTAAGACATCGTAAAGATTTTACTATAAATGTTACGTTAAATGAAAATAGTTACATTTCATGCAAGATTTCGCAGCAGTTTTTGTTTTACAAAATGTATTCTCAGGAATTTTAAATAGGTTTTCACACGATTAGATTTTGGAATGTTTTGATGCCAATTTCAAGGCTTTGATCTCGCATCTTGCGTTATATCTTATTTAGGCGCAATACAAAGTTTCCAGCAACAAATATTTGTCAAATTGTCAGTTAAGAAAAATGCTAATCAGGGGAAGATTCACAAAACATTCTTAAGAAAAAAATTCTTCTTAACTGCCATATTTTTTCTTAAACTGTATTTTAAGAAAAAAGTTTTGTATTCCCGAAAACACCTCTTAAGGCAGTTCTCAGTGAATTTCTCAAGATTGCTTAACAAAGCATACATCATTTTATTCTTATGAGAAAAATGAAGATTGTTCTTAAGAAAATATTTAAGAACTTCGTAAGAAGGAACATTCTTGCGAGCTTCCTATAATTTATCTTAAAACAATCTTATTTTGTTTTAAGAACAGTTTCGTGAATCTGGCCCCAGAATCTGCTGTATAATATTTGGCATTTTGAACCAATGAGATTGCATGGTGGGTGGGGCTACGGGCTGACATCACTTAAACCGATCACTCATCAAAACGTCCTTGGATTGGTTTTATATTTTTGGTAGTGGTTTGGGAGTATATATTTTAGGCATTTTTTACCTGTTGTAAGAGAGATATTTGGTAATTTACCTGATTATCAACAAGAGTATTCAAATGTAAATGCAGTTTTGTGCTTTGTCATTTTAAGGAGTATCTGGACCTGTCTTTATCCCTGGACCAATTTTCTCCAAATTTCCCCGACACGCGCAGCTCCACCTGCTCTTCAGGTGAAGACTCTGTGTTCTCCCACGACCCCAGCGCCGATGAACCCTGCCTGCCCAAATTTCCCCCACACCCAAACCGCGGAGTGCCGTTTAAGAAGCGCTGAGCTCCCTCACCTTCCACCCTTAACTCAGTACTCTTCAGTGTGCTACCTGGCTGGACTAAGCCCATGAACTCCTGGAGATAAAGCTTTGCCACATAGCACACTACAGAGTTGCCAGGCGTGGAAGCGCTTGGCATGGAGATTGTGTATTTATGTGTCTGGAAGAGAACAAACCGGACACCTACAGACCCCATTTTACCTGTTGTTATAAAGCTATAGGGCACTTGAGCAAAGAGTGGTGCGTACGCATTCGTGAAGACTTTTCCATATACAATTTGTGACTGGCAGTACAGAAGACCTAAAAGAATGACTGTAATAGTGGCACAGATTGTGGGATGTTTGGAGGTTTCGATTTTTTTCCATTGGAGGTGAACGTCGATGTTTCTTATGTTGTTGCTCAGACCAAATTCTTCACTATAAATGCTCTGCCCAGATGAATTTTAACCACGGCACACATCTGACTGACAGTCTTGTAAATACAGCTAGAAATGTATAAATATGAATATATATTTACACTCTACCCTTATTTTTATTACACTTTGAATTACGTTGCTTTTTTTGTACCTGGATGCGTATGGTGTAGAACTTTTTGAAGTGTAGCTTTTTCGAAAGGGGCGCTAAAACGTCCAAAAGAATTGTAGACGAAATTATATATTAAGAGCTGATATATGGGCAGTTTTGTTACTGTTGTTTTCGGTATCATCGATTCAGAAGTGGCTCAGAACTGCTGCTATCTCAGATGGTACAACAACCGTGTTAAGCTATATATGTAGGCGACCATTGTTGAAAAGACAACTAGCCTACTTTTTATGGTTGTTCTCTTATTATTTGCTCTTTATACACTCTTTGATGATCATAGGAAAAAAGTAAATTCAAATGAACGCAAATGTATACCGCCCAAATAGAAAATGACCGATTCGATGTAATGAAATGTCCACATGCTAAAAGCAACTCTGTCGCGGTGGGAAAGACCTGCACATCATTTATGTTAACACTAGAAGGATTACATCCAATAAAATTCTGTTGATTAACAAATCACGAAACCTTACACAGTTTGAAAAACGTCATAAACAACCTTGTAAATATCTTGCTGACGAGTTTACAACGTAAATTGTGTTTACAGCGAAACTGACATTGTCATTTAGCGTAGGTTAGCAGCGGCGATGAAATATCACAATGCCTAGCTTACGGTGTAAACACCGGCTCCCGCTGAAAGCTGAAAGTGACCGTTAATACTTTATTTATAGTGGTGTGAATGACCCTTCTTAGTAAGGTGCTGTGCTACAAATGCATCAGACTGAAGGCGCTGTTTCCAACAGTGACTGGCTGCCAGCCAATGAATGATGCATCACTTCCGCAACACACTTGATGCAGCCAAGTGAACCTTTCTGGCCAGTACAGCTCACGACTCCTGCTGCCAAGACAAAAGTAACAGGCTTGATTTATACGGTTAAAGACTACGGTTGAAGGTTACGAGGTATACAGCAGTTTACATTTATTGGCGTTTGTCTTGTTGCAAGTGTATAATATGTTTATAGGACAGTTGCGGTAAATTTTCATTTTTGGTACGTTATGTTTTAATAGAGATAACGCAGGTCAAACAGATGGACTACTGAACGCTTGTTATATGTTTATTTGTTTTCTAAAGCATGTGCAATTTAATTTGGAATTGCTGCGTTGCAGCCAAGTCAACGCAAAATTTACAGCTCTAATTCATCAATAAATGTATCAGCTTTTACTTTTTTGTAACCTTGTGTTTAATTTTATTTTGACTTGTTCAACCATTAAAGTAGTCCACGTGACACGATACTGTCATCATTTAGCCACTCATGTTCAAAACCTGAATATGACTCTTTTGTGGAACACAAATGAGGGTATTTTGAGATACCTTAGAAGTCAATAGGGGCCAGTGTTGTTTGGTTACTAACATGCTTCAAAATATCTTCTTTTGTATTCTGCAGAAGAAAGAGTCATACTGGGTAAATTATAAAAGAATGTATATGTGTATATATATATATATATATAATAGTATATATATATATATATATATATATGGGCTCTCAAGCAATTAAAAAATGTAATGTAATTAATTAAATGGGGTGCCGATTAATTAATCTGATTAATCTCACGTAAAATTTGGCCCCAAAAATATAATTTATAACCAAAACATGACAAAAAGCAGCTTCAGAAATGAATATTTTATTTGTTAAAGCTAAAACGGTCATCATTTTGTTTTTCAGAAGCTGAATATGTATTTGTATATAATTATAAACCAAAACAGTTTGGTTAACAACATTCTAAGAAATATCTTCCTTTCCCCAAAGAAATAGTCATTCAGGTTTTGTAACGACATGACAGTAATTAAATGTAAATAAACAATTACAATTTTGGGGGAAACTTCTCCTTAATTATTATTATTTTGATAATAATAAATGATACTGTTAAAAATAATATATATTTATATATACAGTATATATTATAAAACATTTTATGAAACATTAGTATTGTGTTGCAGAAATGTTGGATAACTAAAAAACATAAACTGGTTAAATCTTTTCCTTGTGCATTGATGTGAGAGCCTGGACTGTATTTGGAAGCAACACCCTTTTCAAAGTGCAATGTGTTGTTTTCATCTTGAGGGATCCTCTACACTGTTATCTGTGGACAAGAGAAGTGGGTAAGTAATGGTGGGGTTAAAAGTGGAAGATGTTAAGTGAATTGTGTTGTCGCATTGGTCAGATGATGGGCCATGGAGCCTGCAAGTGTTAACTCAAGAGCAAAATTGACAGAATGCAAGTCATGAACTAGTACACAGATAAAAACATCTCTCTATATACATTTTATATATTTTAGTTCTTGATAAAATGGTCTAAATGACATTATCAGGATTTAGTGGATCTCGTCTGGGTGCTGAGTTGGATAACAGTAACAACCTCTCCTTTATTTAGCTCTTTCAAGAACCTGCCCAGATTCTGAAATCTTTGAATGGAGCATCTTCAGGGTGGAGTGCAAGGTCACTGATATCTTCTTTCTTTGAAAAGAATAATTGTGTGTGGAGTTAAAGCAAGTCTTTAGAATTCTCGCTAAAATTGTTCTCCTCTAAATGAAAGCATTGATTAAAAAATGACCAACTTTAGTTCCAGACAAATAACATTCCATTGCACATTTCTTTATTCACTTTATGTGAGTGAACAAATAGTAAAACAAATACTGTTCCTGTGTGGATTAGAGAACAAGTTATTGCAATGAAAGCATCTTGGTCCTCAAGAAATTCCTAACACTTTACAATATGATTATATACAGTACATTAGTTAATGCATTTGCTTACAATGAACAAGATCATTTTAGAGCATTTACTAATCTTTGTTTATGTTCGTAAATACAAAACAATTGTTCATTTCTTGCTCATGTTAGTTCATTGTGCTCAACTAATGTTAACAGATACTTTTTACTTTGGAAATGATGAAATAAACAATTATTATTTTTATTATTTATTGGCAGTTCCTAATTACTAATGTAGTTACTCAAATACAAACAAATACTATATTATTGTATAGTGTTGCCAAGAAAAAAACAAGTTTACATTTTCTATGAGAATTTTTCTCATACAGCCCTCACTGACAGATGCCGAGCTATCTTACCATGGGTGGAGCTTGTTTTGGGTCACTGACCCCCTGTGTGTGTCTGCGTGTCTGTACCTCTGACTGGGGTCCATATGGAAGTGACTTACTGGGGTAGAAATGACATAGAGGGCATGCAGAGGCCCCGACCTGTCAATCAATCTTTAGTCTGCATTGTTTGTTATTTCCTGTTTCCGCACTTCATTCGAATAAATAGTGCGAGAAGAAAGCAACAGTCAGACGTAATAAAATCAACAAAAGACTTTTAGAACGGATCAAATGTTTGTAGCAGTGTGTGCATTTAACATGTGACAGAAGCAGATGACAGGCACACATAAAGATCAGCTCAGTCATGTAAATTAAAAGAAATTAGACATCCGAATAGGCAAAGTTTTAAAAGTGGCGTTTCTTTTATTTAACTTTGAGAGAAAAGCATCCAGAAAAGACACATTTTGTTTTCTTATTACTAACTGGAATGAAGTAATAATCACATTTTAGAATAACATGTACAAAAACAATACACAAAGTGGTTTAAATTGTTAAATGCAATATTTTTTATTAAACATAATTTTTTTTTTAAATGTACTTGGAAAAAGAAAACACTGGATTGTGCTAGACAAGTCTTTCCCCCATAATGCACCTGTTGCCCCTGAGGCTGTGCTCTGCTTTACTCGCAAAAGATCGGATTTCCGACACAGGCTGGTCGCGATACACTCACATGCATTATAGGTGGGGCTGAACAATCTTGGCCTGTCAACTTGTTCCACAGCATTAGCCCTCTGGCTAAACTTAGATTTCTTGTCTGAACAGAGACAGTGATACGTGGCAGATCATTTTTCGTTAAGAAATGTCTGGCTTCAGGCAGATTCTACATTTACACTTTTTAAATCTTACATAGAAAAAAAATGCAGGCAATTACCATGATGCGGGGGCGATACGCTTTCACAATTTAATTATAAAAAAATGTATTCCTAATGCAATTCCTAAAAAACTAAGTCAACTCATGATTCCTGTAAGTTATTTTGCAAGTGAATGACTTATAAGAAAACCTTTTACCAAATAGTTCTCTGTTCAAAAATGTACTGTAAATTCCTTTGTCATTCCAAAACCTTCCACTTTATTTAAAAAAAAAAGTTATTTAAGACTTTCTTGGCTTCTCTAACAGTAAAAAAAGACAAGCTCTAAAAAAGCATCATAAGGCTGTGTTCACACTTGACTTCTTTTTTGAAGCTGCTAGCGTCTGTTTTACATTATAATCCTAATCTTTTTCTGCAGCTCAGAGCGTCTTTTTGGGTTGAAAAAAGTTTCACTTTTCTGAAAAAAAAGCCCTACGTCAAGCACCTTTTTCACAGCTAACCAATGACAGAGACCTGTCGTTTCCATGACAACATGTGAGGAACGTGATTGGTCGAGAAGGCTGACCCTCGAAAAAATAATATGGCGGCCGAAACGCCCGTTGGAGCATAGTTTTGTATAAATGTAAGTTTAATTTTCACTTTCAATAACTTCTGATTGCATTTCTAGCGAGAAATGAGTATTGTAGTTTTTAAATATGTGATTGGTTATTGCAAAGGCGCTCTCTGTTTATAATTCAAATAGACTTCCGTTACGTTGCCTATGAAACCTGTCTCTCTAAGCTGCCTTCGTGCACAAATGCTATCTTTGAACTTGCCAGCTGCTATTTGTAACCACAACGCTGCAAGCTTTTTTTTTTTTACTAAAAAAGCACCATTGTCAACTTTTTCTTGTCAAAAAAGAAGTCAAGTGTGAACATGGCCTAATAGTGTAAAAAAAGCAGTCCATATTAGGGCTGTCAAACGATTAATCGCGATTAATCGCATCCAGAATAAAAGTTTGTGTTTACATAATATAAAATACGTAAATATTTCCTAAATGTGTATACATGTATGTGTATGTGTTTATAAATAAATGAAATAATATGCACAGTGGCACAGACAAATATTATGTAAACACAAACTTTTATTCTGGATGCGATTAATCACGATTAATCGTTTGACAGCCCTAATTCTTATAAAGACTTTTAAATCTAAACAGCCTTGTGCAAAGAAGACCAGAATTTCTCGAATGACAATAACACAACTTTTTCCTCAAAACAATAAGTTCGGGTCTCTGAACAGTTCGTATTTTGTTCACATCAGACTTGAATTTCTTATTGATTTTTTGAATGTTTTGGCACGTGTGCAAAAGGTTATGTACAATTCTCAACAATAGGCACAATAACTAAAAGCATATAGCTTGTTGATCACAACTGATAAGCTGATTCTCAGTGAAGCTGCCAATTTCTTCAAAACTTCTGAATCACCGTAGGGATGGGTGCGCCATTGAAGGAGATTTTCTCCCCGGTGCATTGCAAGAAAAAAACATTAGATGTGATGTGGATAAAAATCTTTGGCCAGACCAACAACAGCGATTGGATGTAGTTTTTCATGGATGTCATTTTACATTTACATTTATTCATTTGGCAGACACTTTTATCCAAAGCGACTTACAAGTAGGAGAGCATATAAACATTTTGTCAACACGCTAAACAGTACCATTAGTTTACAAGGCCATTCTACTAGGAGGATTAAAGCTGGAGTAAGCAAAGGAAAGAATTAACAAAATGTTTTTTTTTTTTGACAGACAGACAGACAAACATACAGAGTTATTGGTTAGTCAAATAAATGCGGTACAGGTAAGTTTTGAACTGCTTTTTGAAACCTTTGAAACACAGTTAGGATAGAGGCTGGTAGTTCATTCCACCACAGGGGAACCGAATAAGTAAAGGTTATTGCAAGCGATTTGGTGCCTCGCTGTGATGGAGCAATCAGGCGTCGCTCATTTTCAGACCGAAGATGATGGGAGGGGATGTAGACCTGGAGCACTGAGTTAAGGTAGATGGGTGAATTTGCCGTTATCGTTCTGAAGGGCAGAGTCAGAGATTTGAACTTGATGCGGGTGGAAACTGGCAGCCAGTGAAGTGAAATCAGAATGGGTGTTACATGGGTTCTTTTAGGCTGATTGAAAACTAGACGTGCAGCTGCATTCTGGATCATTTGCAAGGGCTTGACTGCATTGGTTGGAAGGCCGGCCAGTAGAGAATTGCAGTAGTCCAGTCTTGATATAACCAGAGCTTGTACTAGCAGCTGAGAGGCATGCTCCGACAGGAACGGCCTGATTTTCCTGATGTTGTAGAGCACATACCTGCAAGTTCGAGAGGCTGCTGTGATGTGGTAGGTGAATTTCAGCTGGTCGTCGAACATCACTCCCAGGTTCCTCGCAGACTTGGTGGGTGTTATAGTTGAGGATCCGAGCTGAACAGTAAGGTGGTGTTCAATTGATGGCTGGGCCGGTATAACCAGGAGTTCTGTCTTGGAGAGGTTGAGTTGTAAGTGATGCTCTTTCATCCAAGAAGAGATGTCCAGAAGGCAGGCAGAAACACGGGCAAAGATGGTTGGGTCATCTGGCTGAAAAGAGAAATAAAGCTGCGTGTCATCTGAATAAAAATGCTATGAGAACCCATGTGCCTTAATTATTGGACCCAGGGAGGTGGTGTACAGTATATAGAAAAGAGGAGAGGAGCAAGAACTGATCCCTGAGGAACTCCAGTTGTCAGCTGGTGAGATCTGGATGTCTCGCCTCTCCAGGATACCTTAAACGATCTGCCTGTGAGATAAGAGTCGAACCAGTTGAGTGCAGTTCCAGAGATGCCCAGGTTGGAGAGAGTGAACAGCAGGATCTGGTGGTTCACAGTGTCAAATGCAGCAGAGAGATCAAGCAGAATAAGGACAGATGACAAGGATTTAGCCCTGGCCTGCCGTAGGTTTTCAACAACAGACAGGAGAGCGGTCTCCGTAGAATGCCCTTTCTTGAAGCCAGATTGCTGACTGTTTAGATGGTCGTGCTAATAGGCAGAGAGTTGATTAAATATTACCTTTTTGAGGGCCTTGGAAAGGAAAGGCAGGAGTGAGATTGGTCTGTAGTTGCTGATCACTGAGGGGTCGAGTGTTTTTGTGTAACGTATAAAACATTTAAAGTAAAAGTAAAGATAGATAATTTTTCAGTTTAGGTAATAACATTTACTTTCCACTATACACTCAGATTTCAACATGAGATAGTATTAAATAAATGCTTTGAGCTTATTTTAGTTAAATCGTGGTATTTCTATTATGTATACAAGCAAAAATATAAAGGCCCAAATATTACAAAGCAACAACTCGTATATTAATGTTAATGCAACTCTCTTCAGATCTCTCGTCAAATGTCATTGGTGTTAATCACAGTGTGCATGAAAACCAGTGGCGCAGGTGCTATAGAATATTCGGCATTGTACAGAATATGAAGAGTTTGTTTCCAAAATGAGATTTAATTTTTTTGTAAATTAATGTTTTTTATTATGTAATCATGTTTTTATTGTGTTAGTTAGCTGTATTTTTATTATTATGGCTTAAATCAAAACAAACCAACTGCAGTTTGATAGATACTAATTGGAATGCACAATAAAAAAACATGATTTTCAACTTTTCAAAACGGAGCTATCTCTTTTTGGAACCAAACTCTTCATATTGACATGTGGAATTAATAAATAGCAATCCCCTGACTTCATCTTTTACTTTCATCATAAGAGTGAGATAAGAGTAAAGAGGGGCAGCCTAGGTTACTTCAATCTAGGTTTCATGGTTTGTGTAATAAAAGAAGAAATGATTCAGTAGACTGATGTCTGCCTGAATCCCTCTAATCATATCACTGAACCTTGAAGCTTATGTCTTTGTATTCTCCATAATTGAATTGGGTTTAGATTAAATTGCACAACAGCACTCCTATTGTTTAACTTCAAAATGGGACACAATTCTTCCTCAGTAAGACTGCAGGGCTGAACATACTGTCAATGAAATGTGTCATAAATCACATCAGCAATGTTCTCTCTACTGTATTTTCTTGATTTCAACCCCACCATGTATGTGACTTAAGTTTGGGAACCATCTAGAATCCAGGGACCTTTATAAAACTTGCGTATGCACAGATTTGATCGTAAAGTGTGCGTCCGCAAAAATCCACGGCCACGTTCATATTTATTACTGTAAAACGGTCTTTGACATGGAAAAGTGTTTAGCGCCACATCAGGGTCTGAGCAGACGTACGCACTTTTGCTTGTCCGAGTGCTGCAGGTTTTTTTAAATATAAGTAATTCTTGCCACTCGTAAAGGATTTGCACGTTGACAGGTGATCTTTCATATATCGATGACATTAATTAGAAATCATTAAAAAGCGGAGATCTGAAACTGCGCCCAATTTCACAATCATTTGCTATTTATAGACTTCACATCTGATAGAGAGGCGTAGGCCTGTGCGTTTTCTGTGCATACGTTCGTTTTATGAATCACATGTACGCACTTTGAGAAATTATCGAATTCTAATTTAGGACGGTTTCTACACAGTATTTTCACCAAATACCAATCTTGGATACTACTATTAGGGTGGATAGTATGCAAATTGGGACACCCACAGACTTTATTTTCGCCTTTAGGAGGTAACCATGCGATTGAAACTGCACTTCTGTGTCTGTATCATTCTTGGTCCCTGGATCCAGACTTCTGAGTGTTCCATCGACTCGAAAATGTTTTTATTATGTTATCATGTTTTTATTGTGTTAGTTAGCTGTATTTTTTAGTTATTATGGCTTAAATCAAAACAAACCAACTGCAGTTTGATAGATACTAATTGGAATGCACAATAAAAAACATGAAAAATTGAGTTATCTCTTTTTGGAACCAAACTCTTTATCTTGACATGTGGAATAATAGTACAAAAACCAATCTTGGATACTACTATTAGGGTGGATAGTATGCAAATTGGGACACCCACAGACTTTATTTTTGCCTTTAAGAGGTAACCATAGTGTCCACAGGGCAATGAAGCACAAAACGCTGTATATCTCAAGGCCTCTTCCTCATTGCACTTGAGATTTTGCTGTACTGCTGGGCTGTCTGTAAAAGCAAATGCCCTTGGATGCCCATTCCTGTACTTTACACCACTTTGGTCTACCTCAAACAGAGATGTGAATGATTTGAATTAACCTAGCTGTGTATCCAAACCAAACCGCATCCAACAGCATATTCTAAAAGCAGCCAAAACCATTATACTCGAAGAGATGGAAACCATAGAGCTTTCTGTTTGAGTCCCACACACTGACCAAACTCTATAAAGACTGAGAAACTCCAACAGAAAAAACACGCAGGCACTCTTTCACTGGACCTGGCATCAGGATGAATTCGGAAAGTGGGTTTAGGATATAAACTCAATAAGGTTTTATCCGCTGTTATTCTGCGATGAATCAATGTGCGTGAGCCTTGACAGTGATTCACAGGGACCAATAGCTTGTATAGCCCCTCGAAGTAGAACGGAAGTCATGACTCATGATGTGAACAAAAATCCAAATATCCAAAGCAGGCATAAATGCTAATTGATTTCGTTTAGCTGCAAGATGGATAGCTGCTGTAGACAGACAGACAGACGGACAGGCAGATGGACGGATGGGTGTACGGTTCGAAGGACAATGAAAAGGTTTGGCAGCAGAACGTCTGCAAAAAAGCAAAAGTTGTTAAGTCAGCTCCAGAAGCACAGCTGGTAATGCCATGCCTGTGGGAAAACTTTGCTGACTTTGCATTGTGAGAAAGAGAGCATGTATAATGTTCTGGCTCTGACTCGCTCCTCAAGGGACACATAAGATGCCAAATATCCTGCCCACCTCAACTATAAATGAAATGAGGGACTGTTGGTTGAAGTACCTGCGACAACGTCTTGTTGAATAGGCGTGTGTGTGGTGTGGTGTCAACCGGTGACATCGGTGCCTGCCACAGCACTACTGCCCTGCCAAGAACAGAGTGACCAGGAGAATAAAGAAAAAGAGCTTGTTCTTCATTCTGTAGAGGACCCATGAATCTCAAGCTGTTAGTTGATAATCTATTGCCCCCTTGTGGTCACGACACACCACACCGATCCTTTTTTGATTAAAAAGAGTGACTCTAGACAGTTTTATCAGACGCACGCGCCTGGCCCGGAATTAACTTCCGTTCTGTGTTTGGTTAAAATATACCCATTTATTTTATGTTAAATTTATATTAGTATTAATTTATATTAATATAGTACATTAATTGTATTAAATTAAAACTACTCAACAGTTATTGGTTCTTTGCGGAGGTCTACCGGAAGTTAAGTTTGGGCCGCATGTTGTTGCCACTGGAACCAGATAAAATGTATCAGTGAGATGTTTAAAGGCAAACAGTCTTCCTACTGTATAATAATACAAAACTGTTACTGTTACTCATCTTCTCATCGCAGCAACTGTGAGTGTTAAACTCGGGTTTCACAAACTCAAAAGATATCTTAAATGCGCAGTTGGCTTGTAATTTTCTTCGCGATTTAACTGGTGAAAAAATCTTACTTTAATGCATTTACGCATTTGGCAGACACTTTTATCTAAAGCGATTTAGTGTATACATTTATTTTATCAGTAAGTGTGCTTCCTGGGATCGCACATCAGGCTCATCCATTAATGACAATTTGATCAAATAAAACGGTCAAATTCGGTAAAGTAAATTTTTTTAAAGTGATAAAATAAATGAAGAGTTTATTTGCGAAAACAGATAACTGTTAAAAAAACAATAACATGTTTTTATTATGTTATCATATTTTTATGGTGTTTTATTGTGTTAGTAAAGCTGTATTTTTGGAGTTATCATTACTTAATCAAAACAACCCAACTGCAGTTTGATTGATATATGGAATGCACATTAAAAAAACATGATTTTTAATATTTTTTAAATCTGTTCTAACTCTTAAAATGTCTGGTAAACCATCCAGGTAGCCTATTTCTTAAATCGTCTCAGGTATTGTTTTTGGCATGCTGAGGTTTTTGACATACTCATATACTTTTTCCATAGCTTACTCTGTGATTTTAGACGCAGGATGAGTTTAACCTTTCCTGTTGGCCACGTACAGACTGCAAAGTTTCGGGAGTGACAACCGCATTGAAATGCAGGAGTGAATTCACTAACGATCGTTCCATGTGTGTATGGAACAGGTAGTCACTGTGATGATTGACACACTAGTAACCATAGCTACTTAGCATCTTGCAGCTGTGAATAAGAACATAACCTGTTCTATCTGCTATTTTTTTGCTAAAGACTCGTTTTGTCCTCACATGCAGCTCGAGTCGCGCGATGCATGTAACCGCATTTTCTACCGATTTCTCACTGGAAGTGCGCGCACAGATGCCAGTTCTCATACAGCGCAAGGCTTTTGTCCGCGTTTTATATACTGTGAAATACAAGGTTATGTCAAAAACACACGAAAACAGTCAGCTGTGTCTTAAATGAAAGTAAACAGTCGGATCTATATCACTATCTGCTTCGCGTCGTGTCCTGATCACACTAGATAACCGGCTGCATTAGGCTACATTATCCCTTACGTATAGACTAAAAACCTGCTGCTGTTTTTTGTCGTCAATGTTAACGAAACAACAAAATACAAAATCATGAACTGCTCTTGATTAAAGAAGTTTTGTGTCTTTATTTTAAATCAGTGTGTTTATTTAATTCATACAGCGAAGAAGCAGTACATGTGTGAATTTTCATTCAGTTTCTTTGTTAAAATGCTATACTGGACTGTTAAATAGACCCACTGTACCTAATAAATCAAATGGTGAAATAAGATTTAGTTAACCCCTACTTTGGCCTAAATATTCTGTCATTCTTTCTTTCTTTTGAAATGGAAGTGAAACACATCCCTATACACTTGTCCACCAGCCAAGACAGGCAGCAAAAAAACTAAACTAGTCCATTGGTCCAGTCTCTGAATGTATAAAGAGAATAAACACTTTTCTTCAGCTGACAGCTGAAGTCATTAAAATGGTGCCTTTTCCCATTTAAAATATATACAGAAGGCTAAACTCATCCAAAAGCTTGGAAAAGTAATGGCTGTGTTACTGTAAAATTATTGCAAAAAATAAATAAATAATGTAATCCTGACTGCCCTAAAATTATATTTAGAGCGATTTCAAATTGAAACAGATTTTTTAATAATATCATTAACTTGTTAAAATTGTTACATTTTTACAGTGTAATAAAATACTTTATTTATTCTAAGAGGTGGAGGGGTTGGCTGTGCTGTGAGGGGCCTCCAAAATAAATTTTGCCTAGGGCCTCCAAATGTTTAGAACCGGCCTTGCCTTTAGGTGTTAAAAAATGGTCACCAATTGCGGATATTTGAGATTTTTTTATCTAATAAAATATAAACAATTTGGATTTTTAAGGTTTACTTTTGGCTTGTCTCCGTTTGCTGTTTTTTTCTAAGATCTGGCAACATTCTCACTTAAGCGAAGGGCTTGTGAGAATAACTAACCCTTTTTTGCACCTCACAAAAACATATGAAGACACATCTCTGATGGGCGTTTAAAGACGTCATCGACAACTAGTTTTGTACAGAGAAGCAGAGGTGGACGAAGTACACAACTTCCTTACTTGAGTGAAAGTACAGATACTACTGGTCAAATATTACTCCACTACAAGTAAAAGTTGTAAAGACAGATTCTTACTTGAGTAAAAGTACAGAAGTACGTGCTTTTAAAAGTACTCAAGTATTAAAAGTAAATTTCCTTTATGTCAGTTGTGCATTGTTTTATTGTCGTATACCTTGTGCCTCTGAAGCACCCTACTGAATACACCGAGTAGCTCACAGAATCAGTGGTATTAAAGGAGTAGTTCACTTCAAAATTTGCCCCCATTGACTTTCCATAGTAGTTTTTATTCCTACTATGGAAAGTCAATGGGGGCAAATTTTGCAGTGAGCTACTCGTTTAAGAGCTTTATATGTTTAGCACACATATGTTTAGTTTAGATATAATCCTGTATGATCATTTAGCCTATTATCCTCATTAGCCCCCTAGGCCTATATGTATTTATGAGCAGTGTTCTTTTATTTTGTATATTCCCTTTACCAGTTTTAGCAGCAATTTACCAGTAAGTAGTAAGGTTCTTGTAAATAGTAAAGTGTAGAAGCCATGTGTTTGTTGGACTTATTACCATAATTTAACTACAAACATAAACTATAGCTAGTATAATAATGAATATAATGAAACTATGGTATGTTTAGTTGCTGTGGTTTTACTAAAGATTATTAATTGGAGTATGGTTCCTATATTTAGAAAATGGTAAATTTGTGGATACTGTGGTTTTAATGCAAATACCATCCCTGCTGGAAAAAAACAATGAATTTTTTAATTAGAATGAGATTTTTAAATTAAATTCCTCTTTGTAGTGTGTTTTGGGTTTTATTCCAATAGGATTTACCATCCCAGCAATAGAATCCATCACATACAAGTAGACAACAAGTATCCATAGTACAATTCCCATTATAACCATTAAATCCATTACATTTTATGTTGTATTTTGGGCAGGGTTCTATTGTTTTTATTTCAACAGGAATACTTCAACTATAGTTACTTCAGTAAAAACATCATTCATTTTCCAAATCTCTTTAAATGATATAGCAGCAGATCATAAGTTCACACGCACGTGTAGCTCAAGGTGTATGTGATGCTTATTTACCGTTTAGCCGTTATGCCGATCATTTTCATGACAATGTTTCAACGATCTTTGACTGATCGTAACCCACAGATGATTACACCACACTTTAACATGTGCCTTTTTCCTCTTTTAATGTTCTATTTGCCTTTTCAGAGCGCTATCAACGATGTAGCAGCGCCTACGTTTACATTAGTTTAGCGGGGAAGATCCCAGAGTTGCCAGATTTGCGTTTAAAAAATCTGCCAAATGGCCATTCAAAGTTTGCCGGAAAACCGTGAGCTTAGAAAAACTGAAATACTTGGCAACAGTAAAAGGTCCTGGCAGATCGCAAGCCAGATAAATTGTGCACACAGGAAACCCCGCTGCATAGAAACCATTTTCTACTTTTGGACCTTTTTATAAATGTAGTGGAGTAAAAAGTATGATATTTGTCTTTCAAATGTAGTCAAGTTAAAGTACAAGTACTCAGAAAAAATAATACTCAAGTAAAGTACAGATACTCAAAAAGTGTACTTAAGTACAGTACTCAGGCAAATTTACTTCGTTACTGTCCACCTCTGCAGAGAAGGATTAAGCACTAAAAGGTGAAGTGACAACCGAATTTATCTGCAGTGTGTATGTGGCCTATATGTTTAGTAACCATGGTTACACGATTTCAGGATATATTTTAGAACACTGAACTTGGCAGTTCTTTAGAACCTAAGATGGGAAGATAGATAGGAACTAGTAATGACAATTTCGATTTCAATGGTCAGATCTCAACATAAGGCTTAAACCTAAGACTTCAAAAAAGGTTCTTTAATAATGTCCCCAAATGTCATTAATACATTGGGATTGTCTCTTTAGATTTGGACCAATGAGCAACCACCCAGAACACCCTAGCAACCATTCAGTCACACTCCAAAATCAATTCATTAACATGTTGGTCAAAAGTGTCTGGAGTGTACACTCTTTAAAATAAAGGTGCTTAAAAGGTTCTTCACAACGATGTCATAGAACAGTGGTTCAACTTCTCAAACTTTTCCATTGTACGGCCCCCTTTGTGTAGAGTGCATCGCTTTGCGGCCCCCCCTTATAAAAACGTATAGCCTAATCTTAAACTTCGAATTTTAATTAAACCAAAAACAAATTCTGTTATACAATGCTGAAACATCAATACTTTAGGTTGGTGGTCTTATTTTTCTAATGTTTGATTACATAAAATGTATGATAAATGTCTATATTCCGTATAATGCCACAAAATCCTGGATCCATCTTGGGGCCCCCCAGTTTGAGAACCACTGCCATAGAAGAACCATTTTTTGGTTCCACAAAAAAACATTCAGTCAAAGATTCTTTAATGAACCATCTCTACCTTTTTATAATCTTATGAACATTTTTTCGCCACAAATAACTGAGAACTGACAGAAAAGTTCTTTGGATGTTAAAGGTTCTTTATGGAACCATTTAGACAAAAAGCATCGTGAAGCACCTTTATTTTTAAGAGTGTAAGGGGATAACACCTTAGAAATTGCAAATAAAACTGTATAGAAGCTCAAAAAAATGTAAACATGTATTTTTTAAGAAATCTAAAAAAAATCTACTTTTGTTATTAGAGTAAGCTGGACATTTTCTATCGGTGTGACCAAAAGTGATAAAAGAGAATAATGTCTATAAAAACATATAGCAATAATAGAGTTTTTATCTGTCTTTTCATACGTTTATGAATATGAAATTTCAGTGAATTTGTGCTTAAAACAAGCAACAAATCTGCCAATGGGGTAAGAAAAATAATCTTCACTGAAATTTCATATTTTTGACTAAAAACAAGGCTTATTTTCTTAGGTCAGTTTGCTCATCAAGAAAATGCATCTTGATTCAAGAATATTTAGACATTTTTACCGGAAAACAAGAAAAAAGACCAAGTAAGAAAGTCATTATTTGCAGTGTAGTGTGTTCAGATGTTGTTTGAAACTTGACATATTTAATAAAATGAGGTCAGCGTAGCTGCATTCTGCATCCAGCGGTACTGCAGTGTGTCCTGCTATCAATGCAGAACCGGTCGTAAATCATGTGTCCGTTCTCTTAGAAAAGTAAAAGCACACCATCAATGTTTAATACTTCAGGTCAGGACCCTCTTCCAGGCCTGTGATAACCCAGCTCTGTGCTGAAGTGTTAGTCCATGTGACGGTGAATAATTCAGGGTCTCTGGTCTGAGGCAGCATGTGCACACAACAGCCCTGGCTGACACACACTCCTGCAGTCTGTACCCTGACAGCTGCACCGCTGAGAGAAAGAGAGAGAGAACTGCAGACCACAGAGAGAAAAAAAGCTAGTGCACGCTCGTACACGCACCCGGGGAAGACCAGCCTCACTCTATCTGTGACTGACTCGCTCCGTCAGCCTTCTCTGAGCACAGCATCGCCTCACCTCTCCTGCGAAACAACAGCACCTCATCCTTCTCTCCAGCCATCCGTCTTCCCTGACTGAGAGAACCTGACTGGAGAAGAGAAGGTGGTGATGATGGTGGAAGCGAGGCCCAGGCGGATACTGCGATGGCAAGATTGGCGACTGTCTGTTTTGATGCTTCTTTTCTGTATGCTTGGGTTCGCAGTGGGCCGCAGAGCTCCCAAAATCCCGAAATGTCCGGCGACCTGCTCCTGTACTAAAGACAGTGCCTTCTGCGTGGACACCAAAGCCATTCCCAAGAGCTTCCCACCAGGAATCATCTCATTGTGAGTACTGACATGTTGAAGGATGTAAGTCAGCCTGTTTATTATGGAACTTCCTATTTAGTTGTCCATCGTGGCTATAAGAAATCACGGAGTGACATGGAAAGTCTAAAGAAGGGGAAACTGTGGCGAGTTGACAAGGCTAGTCTTCCTATAGTTAGAGCAATGTAAAGGTTGTGGGTTTGATGCCCAGGGAACCCATGAAATGCACAAATGTATAAATGTATAGGATATTGATTGTACCTGTACATTAAGTCGCTTTGAATTGTGGACAAAATGTGACAAAAAGTCACTTTGGATAGAGACGTCTGCTAAATGTAAATGTTTGAAGCATCTGCCAAATGCATTAATACAATTAAGACTTTGGACAAAGCAGTTCTCTAACAGTGGGTTTAAACTAATTGAAAAATGAATTTTATCCCCCTATATAAGATGTTTATATTCAGGAAAATGTTCACATACAAAAGGTTTAACTGTGCTCTTACAATAAGAGCATGTTTAATGGAGAAGGCATCTGTACTTTATATGTTGTCATTTTACACAGCTTTTTTAGTTTTTGTTAAAAACATAAGATCATTATTGACCGATTTCATTATGACAACATGCCCCACAAAATAATTAACCTTCCTCGAAAAACATTGAGGTCATTTGAGTCGTCCATTATGTTGGCTGTTAAGTCACTGCATTTCTTTAAGATTTTGTTGTGACATCATTCAAAGCGGGAATTTGCAGAGGTCACGCTTGTTTTAAGCACCTTTACCATAGGGTTAAATGTTGCTTTTACATTGCTATTCATAGTGATTTTTACAGAAATGAAAATGAAAATTCTTTCAACATGTACTTACCCTTATGCCATTCCAAACAAGTATGACTTTCTTTCTTCTTCAGAACACAAAAGAGGGTATTTTGAAGAACGTTGGTAATCAAACAACATTGAATTCTCTTGTATGGAGATTAGACATTTCTCAAAATATCCTCTTTTGTGTTCCACAAACATGAGGGTAAATTATTTATAACAGAATTTTTATTTTTGGGTGACTGTCCCTTTAAATCTAAACATAAGGCTTAATGTTAGGATTATGAGGTTGTGGTAAACCTGCTCGCTCTTTTTCTCTTATGTCAGTGCCCATCAGGTAACGTTATTTTCTGGTTATTTTCTGGTTGCAAAAAAATAACTAAAAAATAACCATCAGGGAACGTTGTTTTCTGGTTATTTTCTGGTCGCAAAAAAATAACCAATAAATAACCATCAGGTAACGTTATTTTCTGGTTATTTTCTGGTTGCAAAAAAAATTACCAACAAATAGCCGTCAGGGAACGTTGTTTTCTGGTTATTTTCTGGTTGCAAAAAATAACCAATAAATAACCATCAGAGAACGTTATTTTCTGGTTGCAAAAAAATTACCAAAAAATAACCATCAGGGAACATCTCGTTACAAAAAAATTACGAAAAAATAACCATCAGGGAACATCTCGTTACAAAAAAAAACTTTCTGGTTATTTTCTGGTTGCAAAAAAATTACCAGAAAATAACCATCAGGGAACGTTACTTTCTGGTTATTTTCTGGTTGCAAAAAAATAACCAAAAAATAACTATCAGGGAACGTTGTTTTCTGGTTATTTTCTGGTTGCAAAAAATAACCAATAAATAACTATCAGGTAACGTTATTTTCTGGTTATTTTCTGGTTGCAAAAAAATAACCAAAAAATAACCATCAGGGAACGTTGTTTTCTGGTTATTTTCTGGTTATTTTCTGGTTGCAAAAAAATAACCAATAAATAACCATCAGGTAACGTTATTTTCTGGTTGCAAAAAAAATAACCAAAAAATAACTATCAGGGAACGTTGTTTTCTGGTTATTTTCTGGTTGCAAAAAAATACCAGAAAATAACCATTAGGGAACGTTATTCTCTGGTTATTTTCTGGTTATTTAAAAAAAACCAGCCTGCAACGTTTTGGGAACGTTTTCCTCCGTTTCTCAGTCAATACTTGCATTTCCCCCTTCATGAACATCCACTTTTGCTACACAATAAAAACACATTTTGGTTTAATCAATTTAAACAATCAAAAACAACGCAAAACATAAGTATTTTGAATTTGTGATAGGATTCAAATCAGAAACATTTCCCCCATTTTGTGTCCCCCCCACTTCTCAAACCAAAGTTACACTTGTATTATCCCGTCAAAACGAGAAAATATATTGTTTTAACGACATATGATCTCGTTATTATGACATAATTGAGTGGAAAAATAAAATTTATGTGGCAGCAATACGCCACCGTATGTAATATCTCGGGCTGCGACTGATACAAGTTATCCATCACTTTTTGTGCGTGCACTCACTGCACTTGCTGCCCGGCCGTTCCCAATGACTTACAGATCTGCAGCATTGCCATCTACTGACTAAAACCAAAACGGCAACCGATGTCGAATAGATTAATGATTACAGACCAGACAGTAGTGTTAGTAAAAATATATTTAATACATGTGTAATACATAAGGGAGATAAATATGATTAGATAAACCGTAGTCCTTTCATAACGCGACAGCGCTGTGGGTCCGTGGGCGCCTGTAGACTACACCCCTACCACCTGCGATAATGGTACGATCCAGCTGCAAGCGCAAGCACATAAATGTAAAATTAGAAAAACGTAAAGTAAGTAAAAAGTAATTTTTGTGTTTGTTCGAAAATCAGAAATTCTGAAGCAATTACCCAAACACGTATAATTACAAATGAAACTGAGAGACAATTATCCATTTGTGAAGTACTCATGAAAATTGAAAATGAAAGTTTGAAACCAATTTTCATTTGATTAATTTTGATGGTGAAATTTGAAAAAAGGACTGCAAAGCGTTATACACGGACCATACATGCCTTCATGTTTGACATAATGTAGTTTTTATAAAACAAGGATTTATTTTCCATTTTTGTTCTGTTAGAGAGCTCTACACTTTGACTTTGACCTTATTTTCTGAGAATATAAAACCCAAGAAAAATCTGGGTCCTACTGTACTTTCTAATGATTAAATCCGGCATTAGATTGAGAGATCTATCCAGGTGTGCAGAGTAACTGTAAGTAAAAGCTGCACTTGACTCAATGTAGGCACTTTTTTATCATTTACATTACTGTCAAATTAGCTGAGCATTTTACCTGAACGTAACATAAGAAGACTGTAGTTATTATCTACTCTTTTGTATGTTGGAACATAAAATGCAAGAAAATGTAAGTAACTGTTTTTTCACACAATGAAAGTAGACAGCAAAATGTGTTGTCAAGCTAAGAAGTGAAACGAAAGCACCATGAAGTACTCCATTTAACATGTGCACTATACAAGCCATTCAGGTTCATGTGCCACACTTTTATGTTTGCAATGACGTACTGTATACACTGTAAAAAAATGTAATTTTACAAAAGTTATTATTTTACAGATTTTCCACATAAAATGTCAAAAAACAGAATGGATGTTGCAAAACAGATTTTTATGTATTTTTTAAATGTGGTCAGAAAACATAAAATTACAGGAAAAGACTGCAAATTTACAAGAAAATGGGGAACAGTCATTTTACCGGGTAAAACCGTTATTTTACAGTTTATTTCTAGTGCCCCATCTGCGCCCAGCTGCCAGAAAATTTCTTTTTTAAGTTTCAAATTTTTTTACAGTTCATTTTTGAAATACGGTCAAAAACTGTAAAATTACAAAAAAAGAAAAACGGGGGGGTGGGGGTTCGGTTATATTATATATCCTTATATCCTGTAAGTTTTACATTAAAAACCTATTATTTTAAGGTACATTTTTGTTAATCCAGCAGACAGAACATTTACGTTTTTTACAGAATTTTTTGTTACAGTGTATAACAACATACAGTAGATATCTGTTTACATGTACAACCATATGAAAGATTCTGTACGGGAAGAGGACAGCGGCAGTGGTACTCATAACAGTTTCTTCCACCACAGGACTATGGTGAACGTTGCCTTCACAACGATTCCTGAGGGAGCTTTTTCCCATATGCACCTATTGCAGTTTTTGTGAGTACTAATCTATTCTGGTCTTTGGGTGCGTTTGAAGCTGCGAAAATATAGAGTTAGGAAAGTGGTGTCTGTCATGTGCGTGTGTGTATGCGTGAGCAGGGTATCAGTGACAGACCCTGCATTTACAGACTGGCCACACTCACACAACAACACCTTCTCTGTCCTCCCTGTATGTGTGAGAAAGACAGACAGAGACAAGTTTGTTTTCAAATGACAGCATGCCAGTTCTTTACGCACTGAATCAGTCAAATGAAATACAAATTGTTCAGAATGCAATACAGTCATGGACAAAAATATCGGGACCCATGGTAAATATGAGCAAAAGATTTTCGAACTACACAACATAAAAAGCGGCTTTAAAGAAATAGTTAAAACAATAAAAAAAACCTACAGTATTTCCAACATCAGGGCAATGACCAAGAAGTTTTAATCGACTGGAGATGCTGCAAATCTGCCTGAAAGAGAATGTGCGTCTATATTGTCTTAATGCACAGCGAGGAGAAGAGTTTGAGTGGCCCAAGACTTTTCAAGGATCAAAGATGGAGAATTGCAGAAATCTGTTGAATATTGGGGTCAGAAAGCATTTATAAAAATTAAGGAAAACTGCACCTCCATCACCACAAGTTGTTTAGGACACTGTTCAACAAACTGAAATCTTCTGCTCTCATGCCATTTACCAAATTTGCCATACTGGAACTTCAACCGGAGGGTTCTATGGCCATATGAAATAAAAAATGAGTTATTTTGGCAGCAATAACACAAGATGGCTTTGGTGCACACAGGGATGAAAAAGTGCCCCATGTCCACAATGAAATATACCACCGGATCTTTATTGTTGTGGACCTACTTTTATACCAGAGGACATGGACATCTTATTCATATACATGGCATCAAGGATTATATCAATTACCAAATACCAACAGATACAAAAAATCAAATCCTGACTTGCTCTGCTAGAAATCTTATAATGGTTCATGGTTAGATTTTCCATCAGCACAAAACCAACATCAAAATCAACTCAACAATTAGCACAAAATCAAGATCCTGCCATAGCCATCCCAGTTCCCTGATCCCAACCCTGTAGAAAATGAGTTGAGTTTACCGAAGTGGAGAGAACACCAACATTTGAAGGATCTGGAGAAATTCTGTATGGAGAACTCTCCATGTATTTAATACAAGGGTGTCAATAATTGTGGCATGTATTGGAGGAAAAAACATTTGTTTCATAATCTGATATTCCCCCCACTTCCAATTGTTTTAGTTTAATGAAATGTTGGAATTTTGTAGATTTTTTTAAATAAAATATCAAAAGGAGAAACAAAGCAGATGTATTTTCACAGCATTCTCTGCTCATATTTACCAAGGGTGCCAATATTTTTGTCCAAGACTATGTAATTAAATATTTTATTGATAGTGTAATTGTTTTAAGTAACGATACAATTCACCCTTACAGTTAACAGTATAAAAGTCATTATATCTATAAAAAGGCCATTATTAAGCCTGTGTAGATACTAGATGCACTACTCTGAGGATGTCTGAGACAGTTGCTGAGCATTGAGATGAGCTTTTAGCCACCTGCTTTTATTGTGTTTTCATATATTACAAATGAGGAAGTGATACTTGTTTTACAATCGCAGCTATTAGACAATGCTGTTTATAAATGATTAGTAATTCACTTGAATGGGGTGAATCATGAAACCCTGTTTCAAATGCATAGCCACAAAACATTATAGAATAACATTACACTTAATAATAGGATCATGTAACTAAAAGTTAAATGTAAAGTTAAAGCTGGTATTAGGTGCAACTGTATAATGTACTATTCAAAAACACACATGGACAATGAACAATGACCACCAATGACAGTAATACTGTTATTTCAGACAGGGCTGACATGTTCTGTATTATGTAGTAGTGTGAATGTAATCTATGTACATTCCAAATACTTGTTTCCTAATCTTACACCGAGTCAACAAAATGTAAACATTTCAGACATATAGCTCAATGAAAGTTAAAGCACAAACTATGTCCCTCTCTCTTTATTTTGCTCAGGCTCTTGAACTCAAATACATTCTCTTTCATTTCTGATGACGCATTTGCTGGCCTTGGACACTTGCAATACCTGTAAGTATGTTTTCTGTGTTTTGGGAAATTGTGATTAGCTTTAAATACATAAAAAATATAAGATCACTGTTTTTTAAGCTTGAAAAGTTAAGATATTCTCTCTGTCAGCGTATCTCCCCTGCTGAAGAACTATAGAAACCCAGTAGAAACCATCACAGAAATTCTAATGGTTTCCATTAAGATACCATATTAGCTTTTCCCATTAAAACCATTACAAATACCTTTTATTGTGTGTTTTGGGCATTATTCAATATTATCCAATAGGATTTAACCTCGCACCAATGGAATCCATCACATCCCTGCTAAAAAAAACAATAGAAACCATTAAAGAAGTTATAATGGTTTCATTAGTTTTAAAGGGATTTGTATTGGTTTTAATGGAAACTGTAATGTTCTACTGGTATGTGATGGATTCTATTGGTGGGATGTTAAATCCTACTGGAATAATGCCCAAAACACACTACAAAAATGCATTTTGTAATGGTTTTAATGGAAAAAGCTAATGGTTCATAATGGTATTTTATTGTAAACCATTAGAATTTCTGTAATGGTTTCTGTTGGGGTTCTATTGTTTTTTTCAGCAGGGTTGGTTTTCTTATGGAAACCATTAGAATTTCTGTGATGGTTTCTATTGGGTTTCTATGGTTTCTTGGGGGCATTATTCAATGTTATCCAATAGGATTTAACATTACACCAATATAATCCATCACATAGCAGTACCATTATAGTTTCCATTAAAACCAATACTACTCCTATTATAACAAATAAATCCATACAATTATCTATGTGTTTTGGGCAGGGTCCTATTTTTTTCAGCAGGGTTGATTTAGAGATATGTTCATACTTTTACTGGACAACAAGACAAAAATATTTTTTTTCCAGATTCAGCACTTTTTCTGATTGGGTTTTTCTTTTTCATGTGTTTAATTTTTGCTACATCTGAGTTTGGCATTTCTCAGTGGTTGAATTCCAGCACCTGTGATGCTGAATCAATAAAGCTGCTGTTGCCAAATTCATATTATTTCAGCAAGAATTAACCATCTATTGAAATCTGTAAACGAAATACTTGACAAATCATACATTCCTACATTTCCACAGCGCTAAAAGTCATTTTTCCATACTGATCAGTAAAACAGGTTTCTTCTTAACCTGACATGCTGGTTAGAATAAAAGAACATTTGAATGACATAAGAAACAATGCTTTAACTAATTCCTTTTTGCTCATTGAGACTGAATGCGTGTGCGTGCCTGTATCTCCCATCTTTATGCAGGATGTGCTGTTTCCTGTGAACACTCCTTAAGATTCAGGTAGCGTTGTCTCTCAGACCAAAGCACTGTCAGCAATGACTGCAGAGAGTGAATGAGATAGAGAGAAAAAGAGAAAAAGAGAGAGAGGGCATATCCTTGCTATTGCAGAAGGCTTTTAGCAGTAATGAAAACACTCACAATCTCCATGTCATTAAGCTAAAAGCTTTAATAAGAAATATGTGCAGAGGACCTAAACCCTTATAGTCTTCCTCAGTGGTTTGATGCATGAATCTATCCGGAAGGTATAGTGTCTGGCATTCTTCTGCGTCTTTACTGTTTAATATAAATATAGGGAGGCAGAGAAGACGCAACTCGATCAATACCTCATCCTAATGTTGTACATCTCTCTCTGATTGCACACTCCTAAATCTTTTTAAAGACTTTTACCCGACAGTCCTATGTACAAATATCCATAATGTGGCCGTCTGATAAATGGGTTGTTGGTTAAACTTGTTTGTGTTCCTTCAATTATTAACTGAATTCCCACATTACTCTTTCTATTTCTTTCTCGCCCACATTTCTTGCAGATTTATTGAAAACAATGACATCCAGGCACTGTCCAAACACACGTTCAGAGGACTGAAATCCCTAACACATCTGTATGTATTTCTTCTGCATTAAAGGAGTCATATTGCATGGCTAAAACGAATATTATTGTTTGTTTTAGATGTACTGCAATGTGTATACACCATTTAAAGTTTAAAAAACGTTGTATTTTCCACATACCGTGCATGTTTGTATCTCCTCTTTGCCCCGCCTCTCTGAAACGCGCTGATTTTTTATAAAGCTCATCGCTCTGAAAAGCGAGGTGTGCTATGATTGGCCAGTTCACCAGTGCGTAGTGATTGGTCGAATACTGCAAGCATTTCACGAAATGTAATGCCTCTTACCATATTCGGAACATCAGGTTCCAAAGCAATTGTACTGACAGACGATACAATGAGATTTACAATTACGCCCACCTTAACTACGTGTAGATTTGGGCGGTCTTAGTCAAATCATGTTACGAAGTTACGTAGATTCAGGCAGGTCTGGGTGAGCATTCGCTTTTAGATAGAATGCATCTTTTGTTCCGACACTTTCATTTTTGCAATTTTACGTGTCTGCTACATGCATGGGCAACTTATAACACACCAAAAACACGTACTTCCGCCATATGACCCCTTTAAATAATGCCCTTCCTCCTGTACGATTTATTCAATCTAAATTGTTTTTAACCCCCCTAGAACAGTGCGCTTATCTAAACTTAAGGACGTCTTAAGCAACTCAAGCATTATTTTTGAGGTGATGTTTTAGCATTTTAGACTTATGCTTGAGAATGCATAATCAAAGGCAAATAAAGCCGCGTAAAAAATCAAGAGACCATTTCAAAATTATCTGATTTTATCATTTATATGTGTTTAGGTAAAATGATCATTTTTGTTTCATTCTGTGAACTAACAATATCTCTCCCAAATTTCAAATAAAAACATTGTTTCTATTTGAATTTATTTGCAGAAAAGGAAAACTGGAGAAACAGGACAAAATAACAAATACTCAAAATCTAAAATCAAATACTGAAAAGAAAACAAGTTTATATTTACTTTTAAGCAATACAAAAGTAATACATATTTAGGAAAAGTTCCAAAAACATTTTATGTGATAACCTGGATTTTTTATCACATTTTTCATGTGTCTTGTCATGCTTTCAGTCTTTCACATTGCTGTTGCATGACTTTATGTCAGTCCCAAAGTTTGATTTTGTTGAAATTCAACAGACACTTGACTGGAACGGCCACAATACATGTAGAAATGCTGAATAAATGAAAATTTAGAATGGTCTCTTCATTTTTTCCACGGCTGTATGTGCTTTGAATAAACTTTATTAATTGTAAAAAATAGATGACACTTTATTACACGGCTCATTTGAATGCTTGATTCTGATTGGCCAGTTGCGACATTCCAAGGGTTGTTATTCTCAGATAACAATTGCTCGCAACTAATAACACCCAGTAACCCGGATGCTGCAAATCATTTTGACAGGGGCAGTTTAATATTACACAAAATTAAATATAAATGTCCTTTAATCACATATATGACATTATAATGACAAATAATTAAACCAAATTGAATGTTTGTGACATTTGAACGTTGTTTCTTACCTTAAAACCGAAAGTAAACAGCTTTTCCTCATGGAAGGTCTACATTCAGTAAAAATGAGCTAATAAAATATTTCAAATTCACATTTCATGTCCAGTTTTTTTCTCATGTGGCAAGTAGCCGTGTAATAAGCGAGATAATGTACAGGCAGCTGGCTGTTATCGCGAAATAAGCCCCTCCAGTGTGATACAAGACACCCTGATCACACTGTCGGGGCTTATTTCTGTGATAACAACCAGCTGCCTGTACATTATCCCTTACATATAAGATTCAATTTGAAAACTTCAGTTTAATAGCTGCTAATCTAATTTTCTTAAATCAAATCTAACAAATCTATCAAAAGTCACTTGAATGTAAATTATATTAAACTGCCTTTAAAAATCTAATTGCATTTCACATAACTTGAATGGAATGAAATTGGTTTATTTTTTTAATAAGTAAAATTAGGGAGTAAGTTATTTAACATGACTTATTGAGCACATCATTTTTTTATGTTGTGGTCACAATTTTATTTTTTAAATGATGCTGAAACTTTCATTGTGTTTTGATGTCGTTTTACATGAAGGGAGACAATCAGCCAGTTTTCAATGAGCAGTTCTTAAACATTTACTTTTAGTGTCTTTAAATTTTGAATATTTAGTTATGTCCTTGTTCAGACACATCAAACCCCTCCATACAGTAATTTATCACCCTTCCTATGATGTAGCAAATGTGTCATCCATTGTACTTTCTTGATGAAAGGAAAGGGTGGTGGGTATAATTGAGGAGTATAACTCTAATAAAATGGTAATGATATGCCTCTCTGATTTGGATATTGCCTCTTTCTGTCAGATCTCTTTCCAACAACAACCTTGAGGTTCTGCCCAGAGATCTCTTCAAACACCTGGACATCCTCACAGACCTGTATGTACTAAACAATACCTCACATATCAGGGTTCACTAAAGAATATATCTTTTCATGGTATTTCTCGCTTCACTCTGTGCAGAGACCTGCGAGGAAACTCTTTTCGTTGTGACTGCAAGATTAAATGGTTGGTTGACTGGATGGAGAAGAGCAACACATCAGTCCCAGCAATATACTGTGCCAGCCCTTTTGAGTTCCAGGGCCGACGCATTCATGACCTCACTCCACGTGACTTCAACTGTATCAGTGCAGGTAAACTCACATCATAAGAATTGTTTATATTTTTTAAAGAACCAGTGTGTAAGATTAAGGATGATCTATTGACAGAAATGCAACATACAGTAACTATGTCTTCCGAGGTGTATAAAGACCCCACATAATGAAGCGTTATGTTTTTTTTCCTTAGAATGAGCTATTTAAATCTACATACACCGCGGGTCACCTTACATAGAATTCGCCATGTTGTTTCTACAGTAGCCCTAAACGGACAAACTGCTCTACAGAATGCGTTTCATAAATACGTTATCTCCTTCAGCAAAGAAGCGAAAACGTGACGACATCTTAGTCCTCTGTCAGCCACCGTAGTGCTTCGAAAGGGAGGGGTGGAGTGAGCCGTTGGTTGCAATTCGCAACCTCACCACTAGATGCCGCTAAATTTCACTGTCTGGTTCTTTAATATGTTGTTACGACGCTTCATCCAGGTCATGCCAAATGAAAAACAAAATGTAATTTATTTTACAATTTTCTTTTTTTCTTTTTCTTTCTAAACATCTGATTGATTCTGCAAGGGATTCATAAACTTACAAGCACTATATTTGTAAATCATTGCAGCAACTCTGAAACTAAATCTTCTGCTCATCAAGATTTTGCAGGATATGAGACATACTCCTTCCAGTCTCTATCTGTGGAGTCATACGAGTTCAGCGATGACCAGTATGTGGTTTTCGCTCAGCCCAACACTGGAATCTGCACTGTGTTCATTTGGGATCATGTGAACATGCTTTTCAAGACACATTACAACATCACATGTAAGTCAAAAACTAGAGAGTTCTCATTTTATGTTTTGTAACTTAATGGGGTATATGCATGTGGAGCGATGACGTACTTCCGCTAAAATTGCAGCCAGCTAAGCCACTTCCGATCTCATTGCGCTCAGGCAAATTTTCATTAAATGATGACTATGTGTTTAGGAAGAAAACGTTCAAATTTCAGCAAACCGAGAACACGACGGCTGATCATGGCTATATGCCTTTGTGATCCTAATCGAGTAAGTGCAAATGTTTACTTACTGTAGCTTTTTTTCATATTTGTGAATGTAGCTTGAAACGGATAGCCTGAAGCCCTTTTTGGTTGTCGATGTATGATGTAGTGTTTGGATAATAAGACTCACGTCGTTGACGTAATCCGAAGTGAAAAACGTAATTATTTCCTATGGACGCTACGTGCGCCGGATGTAACAGAGCTGGCTGATATTTTAGCGGACATACGTCCAGAGGTGGGTAGTAACGCGCTACATTTACTTGAGTAACATTTTGGAAAATATGTACTTTTTAAGTAAAATTAAAAGTGTGTACTTTTACTCTTACTTGAGTAAATTTCTAATAGAAAATCTGTACTTTTACTTCGTTACATAACTTACATTGCGTGACGTTCCTTCGTTCCTTCATTTTAAAATATGCTTTTTAAAATGCGTTGTTTATTTCAAGGTTGTCGTCTCTTTTTACGGGCATTCCCGAGTGATCGATTCTTTTGAGTCGATTCTTTTGAAAGCATTAATTGAACAATGGGCAAAACCATTTGAATAGGCTAATGAATCAGTTCAAATGATTTGTTCAGTTCGCAGCACGATCTGAATCATCTGAAGCAGGATTACTCACTCCTCGTAGCGCGAAACTTAAGAACACGCAGAACACAAAGAGCGTTGGATGAAGTGGATATTAATCTATATCTATACAATCAAAACTGCAAATGTGTCATATTGTTTGCCAGCAATGATAAATGCCCGCCATATGCGCGCACCCGCGCGACCTGTTCGTCAGACACCGCAACATGCGCGTTACCTGTCAGACACAGAGACGTGGGCTTGCAGAAATATACATTTGAAGAACAGAAGGAAGAAAACTTGTTGATGGGCGTGTGGTTCACTGTTTACTGTATGTTTACAAGTAAGAGCGTTTCACAACACACACGTGACACAACACGAGAAAACATGAGCTTTGTTCAAAAATGTGTATTTCATTTAAGAGAGCACTGCAGATGTTCTAGATCATCTTAGGAAATGCTCTGAGTTTAGTTCATGCTTTAGTTTGACATGGTCTATTATTCTAAATAAGTTGTGTAAACTACATTGACATCAGGACTAGATGAAATTTACAGAAATGCTCGTCTCTTCTGTGTATGTTTCTTCTTTCGTCTCTGTATGTATATTGCAAAGATATCTGCTTATGATAATTAAAAATATTGATTAAAATGTAATATTAAAATATTGGCGTTAATATTAATTTTATGTAGTAGGCATATATAATCAGATAAAAAGTAACTACGTAACTAGCTACTTGAGTAGTTTTTTCATTGCATACTTTTTTACTTTTACTCAAGTAATTTTTAAAAAAGTGACTTTTACTTTTACTTGAGTAACAATTTCTCTAGTTACTTGTACTTTTACTTGAGTAAAGATTTTGGCTACTCTACCCACCTCTGCATACGTCATCACTCCGTGTGCATATACCCCATTGTTTTAAAAGATAGACCCAGGAAAACAAAGCTTGTTTGCCTATATTCCTGGACCATGAGCTTTATTCCAAATGCTGGATGCATTGCAATAGACAAAAACACTACAGAAACAATGTTGATGGAGTTTATTGCTAATAAAATGGAAGTGGTCACACATTTGTGTCTAAGTGGAATTTTTTTTCACAAAGGCTGTAAATCACAACTATGTCCAAATTCCCTTGTCTTCAGGAAATGATGAGAACACTGTACTTTTTAAATGATGGAATATTGTGTTGTCACAGTTGACAAGCACTTTTTTATACTTTTTATTGGTTAGATATTTCCAAATTAGGGGGTGGGTTAGGGGTAGGGAATATGATATACAGTTTGTGCAGTATAAAAACCATTGCATCTATGGAATGTCCCCATAAAACATGGAAACCCAACATGTGTGTGTGTGTGTGTGTGTGTGTGTGTGTGTGTGTGTGTGTGTGTGTGTGTGTGTGTGTGTGTGTGTGTGTGTGTGTGTGCGTGTGCGTGTGTGTGTGTATTCTAGCTCGTTCTGCTGTCTACTGCAAACCTGTGGTTATCAATAACACTCTCTACATGGTTGTAGCCCAGCTATTTGGTGGATCCCATATCTACAAGTATGTCTATTTGTTATTATTACTGATTATTGTGGACACTAAAATACATTTTAAAATAAACTATTACCTCGTGGAGTTGTAGTTATATAGCTTCAATTTGTATGTATTAATAAATGATAAGTATTGTTTTGACCACTGATCTTGATGTCATCATCAGATGGGAGGAGGGCCCATTACGATTCGTCAAAATCCAGGACATTGACACCACCCGTGTCCGTAAACCCAACTTCATTGAGACGTTCCAGATTGAAGGAGACTGGTATTTTGCTGTGGTGGATAGCTCCAAAGCGGGTTCCACCAGCCTGTACCGCTGGAACAGTAACGGCTTTTACTCACACCAGTCTCTCCATCCCTGGCACCGCGACACTCATATTGACTTTCTAGAAATGGACGGCAAACCTCGTCTCATACTCTCTAGCGCCTCCCAGCCCCCGGTGGTGTACCAGTGGAACCGCAGCCAACGGCAATTTGTCTACCAGACCCAGATCACCGATTCCGGCGACGTGCAGATGGTCAAGCACTTCTGGGTGCGAAAAGTGCTGTATCTCTGCCTCACACGCTTCATAGGAGACTCAAAGATCCTGCGGTGGGACAGCCAACGGTTTGTGGAGATTCAAACCCTGCCGTCACGGGGGTCCATGGCCGTGTATCCGTTCAGTGTTGGGGTGAGGCAGTACCTTCTGCTGGGGAGCGATTATTCCTTCTCTCGGATCTATCTGTGGGATGACCTCACTCAGAGGTTCCAGCCTTTCCAGGAATTGAACATGCTTGCACCTCGAGGGTTTAGCCTGGTCTCGGTCGACAATAAGGATATTCTGCTCGCAGCCAGTTTTAAGGGAAAAACCATGGCCTACCAGCATTTAGTGGTGGACCTCAGTGCCAAGTAGACTGCAAAATGTTGGTCTCAGGAAATTTGTGCATAAATGCCAAGGCTGGGAAGTTTTACACATACAAATTGTCATCACAAACAATACTCACAGATTCATTATTAACTGTAAGAGTGACTACTGTCACGGCATTATAAAAAAAACTTTAAACTGAATTTTTCTTTAGCTTTGCAAGTAAACATTTACAATATGCACGGCAATGGCTATAATTACTCCAATATGACATTGTTTAGCAGTTTCATACAACAAATAAAATACCGTTAATATTAGACAGATGCTACACTCTGATACCATAAGATAAATATCTACTGTATAGATATTTGCCAGATAGCATGTTCATTGATTTTCTTTGCCCAAATGAGCTAGATCAGGGTTTTCAAACTACAGTCTGCAGACACACATGGGGCCATAAAGAGATGCTAGATGATTTTGTTTGCGTTGTCTCTTTTTTAGGGCAACATTTTCTGTAAAGCTGATTTGGAATAAAATGTATTGTGAATATAGATACATATACATGCATATTATATATAGTTTTCCTCACAAGGGGACCATCATATTTTGTTGTTCTTGGCATTTGAAAGTTTTGAGCTAGACTATTAAGTCTGTTTGTTTTTTTATGCGCAGATTAGTCTGGGAAAAATAACTTGCTCAATGATACACTAAACTGTAAAACTAAGTAATTTTAACTCTTCTGCTGTCATCAGCATGTATTGCAATAAATGAACATGATGAAAATGGTAACTAAAGGTGTGTGCAAAATAAAGTTGAAATATCTCTTTTATCTGTTATTTTGTAATATGCACTGTTTGACTTGGTTTGATTATCAGATTTAAAAAATAATTGATTGTTTTCCAACGATTCAAATACTTTGGCTAAATCTGGATGACAGTCATTATTTGAGGCAGCGGGATCTGGGGTGCTAATAGGTAGCCTAAAAGGAGAAAAATTGAACAACGTAGAACAGGCTCAAAATAACCTTAATGTAATTAGAATTGAAATCTACTGATTTAAAACAATTAAAAGTATCTTTAATATTTTCTCTGCACTTTTCCAGTCTGTAGCATTTGTTGTTTGAAAAGAGATCCCTGGAGATGCTCTCAGTTAACTTTATGTCCACGCAGCTTTCTGTCCTTTTTGGTTCTATCCACTTCTGAATATGTTGTGTGTAAAAACACACTGTATGTTCTTGTGGAGATTTATGCGAAGTACAGTCAAAGAAAATTTCAGCATGGGTCACTATTCACTTTTAATCATTTGATTTATTCTTTCCATTGATTTCATCACTGAATCAAACATGTTGTGTATTTAATAATTATTAAGTCTAGACTAGGAACGCAACTGCACGGCGCCCTCCTGTGGTAATTTATGTGAAATACACATGAAATCTATTTCTATGGCGCAGAAGTAAATGGACTTGAACCTTGGATTTTGTGGTGCACTGGTGCCCCTACAAATGTCACCACGTTTTAACGACTGCCCTGACCAGGAATGACATGACAGCTCAGCACCATTTTAGTGAACTCAATATGTGCCTTAATTTGACATTCTGTAGGCTATTGGTTTTCTGCATATTGACGGTTCCTTTACCATGTTTGAACTTGAGTAAGTATTTTCATATGGTAAATAACAACATATTTGATATATTTGATCCCTAAATAGCCTTCCTGATACCTTTTAGTTGGGTTGGCATTTTAATTTGAGCAATTCTGATTCTGCTTATCGATTCCGATTCTTAGCAAAAAATATATATATTTATGATGAGCACAATTTTGTGTATATATACACATAGCAACCATATACACTATACAAGTATCTGTTCATAGTCATCAATATGAATAGAAGGGTAGGGACAGGGTGCTTTGATGATCCACAACATTAGTAACGTAAAGAAGAAAACTATGGAAACCAGACAATAGTAAATGTGTGTGATGCCGTGAGGGCGGTGTTGGTGCGTTTTTTTTTTACAATGCATAGTTCACACTACAATGTAAAGTAACTGCACAGCCTAGTCTGACAATCAATATTACAATTGGAAAAGTATGGAATGCTGAACAAGTGCATGAGGCACATAGTCCAGTACATACTCAACTCAACTTTATTTGTATAGCGCTTTTTTCAATTTTCATTACAGGGGCGTGTTTACCATTTTGGGGGCCCTAAGCATAGTCAAGACCCGGGGCCCCCCACACATGCATACTAACATTTTTTTCTTTGAATTGCACAACCGTAATATTGAGTACATGTAATTAGTGAGACATACAGTATATAACCTGGATTTATTTTACTTTGAACCCCGCATAACAGTTTGGTTTAAGAATAAACATTCTTTGTTTTGGTTTTTAAAAATTTTATATGCGTATGACTGTGTATCTGTACCAGGGGTGGCACCACTACCTGAAAAAATGTGGGGCAAATTTTGATCATTTAAAATGAAATATGATTTGAGTTATCAATAATAATTCATGAACACAAATCAAGTAAATGTTGCAGCAATGAATTTGATTAAAGAACCCTCAAGATTTCAGTGCTTGCTTTCTAGACTATGGTGAACTCACATTCCACTTATAAAAAAGTGTCAAAAGCAATCATTAAATGATTTAACCGCTTGTGGCCAATAGGGGGGCCCCAAGCTTGCCGGGCCCTATGCATTTGCGTGGATTTGCGTGCATTTGCACTGTTAGGTGGTTGCCCTGCAGGCTTATTACAAAAACTCCAATTGGTCCAAAACGCGGCAGCTCGAGTTCTTACACGTACAAAAAAGTATGAACATATTAGCCCGGTTCTGTCAACCTTGCACTGGTTACCTATAAAGCATCGCGTTAACTTTAAAATCTTGCTTATTACCTATAAAGCCTTACATGGTTTAGCTCCTCAGTACTTGAATGAACTCCTTTTGTATTACAGTCCTTCACGTGCATTACGCTCTCAGGCGTCCTGTCAGTTGGTAATACCTAGAATTTCAAAATCAAGTGCAGGTGGTAGATCCTTCTCCTATCTAGTGCCTAAACTTTGGAATAGTCTTCCCTGCACTGTCCGGGAGGCAGACACACTCTGTCAGTTTAAATCTAGACTAAAGACGCATCTTTTTAATCTTGCATACACTACTCTTCCATAATATAAATCTTCTGAGGGTTTAGGCTGCATTAGTTAGATCAACCGGAACCAAAAACACAACTGATGTACTTGTTGCATCAAAGAGTACAGAACAGTACTCTACTCTCAGCCAGTCTTGTCTCATTGTTCCAAGGTTACCACAGCGAGCAGGATGCAGTTCATGGCCTGACCTGATGGTAGAGCGGAGAATGGGAAGTGGGGACCTGACAAGAGCTGAGATGATAGAGCTGGATAAAGAAGGAAGCGGTCTCTTGACATGTCTTCACCACAAAATTTCAAATGCTATTAGATTATTAATGATAATCTTAAACTATAATTTATTTTATTATTAAGTTTATTTATTTTATTTAGCCTTGTTGTGCAAGCTCTCTGGAGCTTGTGCAGAGGCAGCAGCTTTTGCCAGAGGGGAACTGGAATCCCCTGGTTGGGCCTGGGTTCTCCTGAGGTTTTTTTTCTCGATTAGAGTTTTGGGTTCCTCGCCACCGTTTGCATACTGTTTTTGCACTATCTGCCTGACCGGGGGGGCTGCTTTAGAATTTTAAAGTTTTACTTAATTAATATTGCATATAGGAATTTATAGTCTGTTATATTTGACCTGTGCTTCTCTCTCCTTTATCCTAAATGTGTGCTCTCACTGAGCGTGTGTGTGTGTGTGTGTGTGTGTGTGTGTGCGTAGTTGTCTGTGTACGTACGTACGTGTGTGTGTGTGTGTGTGTGTGTGTGTGTGTGCGTGCGCATCCGTGTGTGTGTGTGTGTCTCTATGTCTATGTGTGTTAGTACGTGTGCATATTGTGTGTGTGGAGTGTTTTGTATGTGGGTATGTCTGTCTTCTGTGTTTTCAACCTTTTCTTGTTTTTGCAGGTACAACTTTAATTATTTTGCTTATAGTCAATATGTCTCATGTACAGCTGCTTTGTAACAATGAAAATTGTAAAAGCGCTATATAAATAAAGTTGTGTTGAGTTGAGTACTGGGTACATAATGATTGTTTGATTTAAGTAGGCCTACAACTAATATTTTTTTTACTCAGTGGAAATTACTTCCCAACAACACCATACTGACATTTAATAGTGCGGTCCTTTGTATGAAACACCTCAAATGTACATTTGTCGTAATCGTACTCCACAGTGCAGCCTTCGGTATGGACATGCGCAGAAAACATCCTATGACAAAAAGCAAACACTGCTTTAGAAACAAAAGTAAATTCGTATGCAAATTACATAACACTAGTTACAAATAATCCACTCAAAGTTTATTTTTGTGTTTTAGTGATAGTTACATAAGCTCTAGTGACAGCACCGGTGGTATGAATTGAATTTATTTGCACTCCTTGCTGACTTTAATGAACCTTTGATTGTGGTCATGTTTGTGGATGCTGCTATTTTCTCAGTATGTAAACAATGCTTAAGCCTACTTACAGTAAACTATCGGTGCCTACGGTACTTGCAAGTACATTTGTTAATCATTTATTTCTAAAAGTCGAGAACCAGTGCAATACGTATTAAAATGTCTTACGTGTCACAGCATTTCATTCCTTTAGTGGAGCATGTACATTTGTAACATCTTCTATTGGTCCAAGTGGCTCCCACTGCATGCTTGGAATTATCCACTCCATCAACACAATATTTTGCCCCTGTATTAATGAAAATAAAAATGAGCTTTCTATTAAACATCATGTGTTCTGAATACATACAGTAGCTCGTTTAATTGTGTGCACATAATTTGAACTCATTTGACTGCTATACACTTTCTGTTCTTGCATCATAATTTGTTCTAAAAACACAGAACAGCATTCACAACCTGTTTTACCCCATGACATATTTTAAAGGAATAGGCCACCCCAAAATGAAAATTCTGTCATGAACATACAGGACCTGAAATGGGAGTCCCACATAGACTCCATTGTAAAGAAGGCCCAGCAGAGGTTATACTTCCTCCGTCAATTGAGGAAGTTCAACCTACCACAGGAGCTACTGACCCAGTTCTACTCAGCGGTCATCGAATCTGTTATGTGGACTTCAATAACTGTTTGGTATGGCTCGGCCACCAAATCAGACCTACGAAGATTACAACGGACAGTTCGTAGTGCTGAGAAGATTATTGGTGCTCCTTTGCCCACACTTCAGGACCTGTACGATTCCAGAGTGAAAAACAGGGCAAGAAAAATCATCATTGACTCCACACACCCTGCACACAAACTTTTTGAACTGTTGCCCTCTGGCCGGCGCTTCAGAGCACCAAACACCAGGGCTGCGTCCGAAATCACCTACTTCCATACTATATAGTAGGCGAAAATGAGTATGAGTATGTCCGAAACCTCAGTATGCAAAAAACAGTAGGCGAGAAATATCCGGATGGTCTACTACTTCCGCCGAGATTCGTGAGTGTGGATCGGATGGACACTTCTCTATCCCATGATGCCACGGGAGCTGAGCAACGGTCCGATTTCAAAAGTAAATCAAATAAATATAGCGGAAAACTTTAAGGCGGACGTCCATTTTTAATGTAAGTGCCAATAAATTAATTCCTCGTGACTGTTTTTATCAACTCTCACGTATCGGTTGTTGCTAATACGTCATAGGTCAAAGAGCATACGGGTCACATGACCATAAAACATGGCGGGCGCAGTATGTCCGAAATGTATTCATACTACTACATACTACTACTATATAATGTACTGTTTTAACGGCCGATAGGTAGGTACTTATTCAAATTCAGTATGTACTGTCACAGTATGCGATTTCGGACGCAGCCCAGGACTTCCAGACAGGGGCGGACTAGCCATCTGGCGTTCCGGGTGTTTTCCCGGTGGGCCGCTATCGTTTGGGGCCGGAACGGACGCTTTGGCCGCTCAGACGGACGTATTATAAATGTGAATGCACGCAACGCGAATGCAGAAGACACGTATGCATTCCACCCCCCCTCCCCGTCGACAGATTTAACCATGCACCACCACCCCCCCTGGTTGACAGACCTATCCATGCACAACCACCCATACCCCATCCCCCCCCCCGTCGACAGAAATGTTGGCGGGCCAATGTGGGCCAAAAAATGCCAGGGCCGATTTTTCTTCCCAGTCCAGCCCTGCTTCCAGACACAGAAGCAGCTTCTTCCCCCAGGCAATCTCCCTCCTAAACAGATAACTGCTCCTTAAAGGCGGGGTGTCCGATTTCTCTTAGCCGTTGTTCATGTTCAAATCACCAAAACAAACACACCCCTACCCACATCTTTCACTTTCGTCAGCGCTCGGCTCGGCTAATGTCCATCCTGTGCACTGTGCACCTTACTGCTGATTGGCTACAAGGTTGTTTTGGTACTACTCAGCCCGACTCTTTGTCTAAAGCGTAATTCGGAAATCGGTTACCCCGCCTTTAAGAGCAATATTCCACTTTCACTACTCCTATAGTGTGCACTGTGCACTATGGTGCCTTATCATATGTACATTTTATTTCTACATGTATATAACACTACCTCTACTTACAACATTATCCATTTGCACAAATGTACATACAATCTTTTAATATGTATATTCTACTATATACTACCCTGTACAATGTCTCTTATATGTTATTATCCCCCATTTTCTGTACAATAGTCTTTTATTTTATACATGCATATTTTAGAATCTTTTAGACTGTAAATCTTATTATATTTGTATTGTCATTGTGTTGAATGTCTGTACTAGAAGCTTCCAACACCAAAGAAAATTCCTTGTGTGTGCAAGCACTGAATTCTGAATTACTCACCCTTTAGTTGTTCCAAACCTGTATACATTTCTTTGTTCTATTGAACACAAAAAAAGATATTTAGAAGAATGTTAGCAACTGATATTTCTGGGGTAGTCAAAAAATGGTAATCAAAGGTGCCCCATAACTGTTTGTTTTCCTAAATTCTTTAAAATATCTTATTTTGTGTTTAACAGAACAAACGAATACAATATTTTTCTACCATGGTAGTCAATGGTGCCCCAGATATTTCAGTTGCTAACGTTTTTCCAAATATCTCACTTTTTTGTCAACAACTTGAGGGTGAGTAAATCATGACAGAATGTTCATTTTTTGGTGGACTATCCCTTTAAGAGTGTAACAGAGCAGTGTCAATATTCATGTTGACATTACAGAGAAAATTAATGGATTTAAAAGATTAATAGAAATAAATGAATTAATAAATTTTTGACCATTTGTGTTTGTTTTCTCTTTACCTGGTTTTGGAAGAGCATGATAGCAGGCAGAATCACTGACAGAAACAAGGACACTAAAGAGCAAACTCAGAGCCAGTAATGCCTGTAAAAGGAAAATGACTGTATAAATAAGTCAATAGTAATGCTTATTACACCCTTATGTGATATACATGTGGGACATCCTGGCAGTCGAAGATTTCTAAATACTGATTACTGAAGTACATAGCAACTCTGACCACTCATTCAGGATATCTAGCTGTGTTCTGTTTCTCTGTGGTCTTTAGCTTCTGAATAATGTGCTTTTATGTTCTAAGTGGCATAATAAGTGTCATATCGACTGCATACTATTTATTTTCCATTATTATTACACAGATCTCTGGAATACTTCATTTAAATTGGTCGAGCATCCAGTGGTCTAAGACGCAAAAGAGAACAAATAGTCAGCCAGTCAATACTGCAAAACAAGCTCGTTCTGTGTGATCCAAAGAATCTTCCACTCGGATACTGTACATTAAATAAATAAACTTACCATTCTTGCAAACATGCAGATGCTGAACTACAATGTTTTCAAGAAGAGAAGCAGAACAGCAGATGTGGGCTCACTGATATGAGTCATGTGTGCACAAGTCCTTTAAAACATTCCAGCTGATAATGATTGTAGCTGATTGTTTACCAATATCTTCAACCAGTCACAGCCTCAAAAGAGGTGACCCTTCCCGGCAGCCTCCTCTTCAACTGTTGACTTGATCGATATTTAGTATATCTAATGTGCTGTTTTTTTTTTCAAAAGCTGCTTTACAACATGCATTGTGAAAAGCATCATACAAATATTTTGAATTGAGAATAAACATTGTCTTTGACTTCTAGGTCCCTACATGATCCTTTAGATTAGAACATGGGATGTTACGCAAACCTGCTGTATTTCTCTTGGGTCTTCTAAGCATTGTTGCTTTTCTCTATGTGACTGGGAAGTAGTCCAAATGTAATCACACTACATTACTTTTATATTGTGAAACTTAGATCATGTTACTAATCACGTGTTTTATGAAGTAAGTAAGATAATACCTAATAGCCACAGTCCAGTTGCCTATAGTTCTTGCCCTAAGTTTCTCTAGATCTCTCTACGTCAGGGTGGTGTAGTGTCTCTGCCAATAGGAGAAAGCGCCTTTTTTTGGAGTTCCCGCAATCATGTGGAGCGCTCCAGGCTTTGGACATACCTTTCTCACCCATACAGATCCAGTCAAGGTTTATCCGCTGTGACGCGACAGCAAATTCCAGTCCGGGTTTCTTTCCAGCCCCTGTAGTCCTCTGCTGCAAAGGCGCCCATACAGATCCAGTCCAGGTTTTCCATTTATCCGCTGTGGCCCTACATGAAACTCCAGTCCGGGTTTCTCTTAGGCCCTGTTGTAGCTTCCTGTAAAGGCGCCCATTGATCCAGTCCCGATTTTCCTTTTTGCAGGAAACAATGCGACAGTCGGCTGTAAAATAGAATATGTATAATAGTGACGATTGTCTATCCTAAGTAAATTTTTCACCTTTTCCGTGGACCTGGATTCTTCAATCTTTTATTTCTTAATATTCAGAAGATTGTTCTATGGACAGAAATGACGTGAAAGGCGCTTGATAGTGAGTATTGTGAACGAGTTAGCCTCAGAGCTAAGAGTCTGCTAGGTAACGTTAACGACTACCCTTCTTCCATATAGCTGCTATTTTGTAGGCCGAGCTACGCAGGATATAAGTGAGTTTTAAATACATTATTGTGACATAAAGTTTAGATGGCACACTGGCTTAAAAACAGCGTATGCATTGCAGGTCCTTAAACGCGCTGCCTCACGACTCGCGCCACTCCCCAGTTCAGCGCGAGCCACATCTCGCTCATAAATGTAACTTATCTCGTTAAACAAAACGATACATTGAGTTAAGTTAAAGAGTGCCGCACCGACAGCACACTTCCCTATGTTGTGTTTTTAGGAATACAATTTGTCCGGTACTCTTTCGAAACCCAGTTATCTGGCTACCTTGGCATGGACTGATCATGTGATCAGATGTGCCTGTCATGTCCCAAATGCAGCTCACAACGTTTTGAATCATAGTCACTGTTTCTTTTTCTTATTTTAGTTTGTAACTCTGATTACATAAACAGAATTGTATTTAGTTGCCATCTTTACGCTCAAGTATTGTTGTTGTTGCATTTCAGGTTTCATGTTTGCGGTACAAGCGTCCCCTGTTTCTGGGAACTCTGCTGCTCCTGTGTGGGCCTAGGGGATCATGCTCCGTCCCGGTGGAGAGCGAGATTACCAGACCTCGGCCAGAAGGATGGGAACGTCCCTGCTGTTCCAGCTGTCGGTTCACGAGCGAGAGTTGGATCTCGTGTTCCTGGACCACAGCTATGCCAAACCCTGGAATGCTCACCCAGACGCCAGCAGCGCGCGGCCCACCCGCATGCTGTTTGTCACCCCTCGACGACAGACTGAGCCCTCAGCGTGAGTGATGCGTTCTGTTATGCAGTCAGCGGAATGTCTTTAGCTCTTTTTTTATCCTAGTTTCAACATTTCTTCATATTAGATCTACTTTTATCTGATACTATCTCATACTAGATCTCTCTGTCTGGAAATATCTGATTTTATATCTGTCTGAATATCTGAACTTCGCAGTTATAAAGTTTGCGGTGTTCGAAAATATATTCGTCCAGTTCAGCTTGTCATTTGTGAATATTGTTGGATCTGCGTTTCACCCTCTACAGTGATTCAGACATTTCCATTGACGTGGAGACGGTCACACCCACTCCAATGCCTCTGTACGACGATCAGAAAGCTCGCAGTGTGATGAACGAGTGTGAGCGGCACGTTCTGTTCGCCCGAACAGTTGCTGATGGACCACTTCCTCCCGACGACTGGGAGGAACACATCAACAAGTAAGAAAACCCTGCTGTTGTTAGGTACAAGATCACAGATGTTTGAGTGAGAATGTGCAGCTTAATTTATTTACAGTTCTTTTTTGTGTGTAGCATGACTCATGAGGTGGAATTTTGTATTTTAGTGGCTTGAAATTTGTCAAAAACTCCACGTATGTGTTACCATGCACAAGGCTAACAAGGTCTTGAAAGGGATACTTTACTACCAAATAAAAATTTCCCCATGCTTTACTCGCCCTCAAGGCATCCTAACTGAAGATGGTTTTCTTCTTGAAGAATACTGCAATCGGAGTTATAATACCATGTTTCATTTTACTTCCAAGCGGTAGAATGGCAGTGAATGGGTGTTGACTTTTTGAAGCTCCAAAAAGCGCATCCATCGATTTGAGAACTGCTCGACATGGCTCCGTGGTCTTAAAGGGATATTTCATCCAAAAATGAAAATGATTTACTCACGCTCATGTAATTTCATACCTGTATAAATTACTTTGTTCCGATGAACACAAAGATATTTGGAAGAATGTTAGTCATTTTCAATTGCGGGACATCATTGATTAGCATAGTAGGAAGAATTAAACTGTAGTCAATGGTGCCCCAGAACTCTTTGTTTTGCTAAATTCTTCAAAGTATCTCATTATTTGTTCAACAGAACAAAAAAATACAATATTTTTTTTCCTACTGTGGTAGTGGATGATGTCCCAGAACATTCTTCCAAATATCTTTCTCTGTGTTCATTGGAACAAAGACATTTATACAGGTTTGAAACAACCTGAGGGTGAGTAAGTGATGACAGATTTTTCATTTTTGGATGAACTATTCCTTTAACAAAAGTCTTCAGTGCATTTGTTTAAGAGAAATATCCGTATTGACAGCGCTATTAACGTTGATGTCTGGCTTCCGCCATCTCGAATGCGTGTGAACCAGAGGCTTGTTTTCCGGCAGCTGACGCAGGCGTGTCGTAAGTTCAGGTGATGAACCCTGCATTTTTCGTTTTGTTCCGATAGGATAGCGTCTACTCTGGCGGGAGCTTTCGTCACCGTCATCTGCCGTAAAAACAAGCCTTCACGCGCATTCGAGAGATGTCTGAAGCAAGACATCAATGTTAAAAGTGCTGTCAATATGGATATTTCTCTTAAACAAACGCATCGATTTGCTTCAGAAGACTTAAGACCACGGAGACGTGTTGAGCAGTTCTTTATTCGATGGATGCACTTTATGGAGCTTCAAAAAATCAACGCCCATTCACTCCCATTCTACCCCTTGGAAGAACAATGATACTCCGACGGCATAATTCTTCAAGAAGAAAACCATATTCAGTTAGGATGCCTTGAGGGCGAGTAAAATATGGGGAAAATTTGATTTGCTAGTAAAGTATCCCTTTAAAAGAATGTTTCGTTTTCGCACGCTTGCTGTTGGGTCTCTGATTGGTGATACCACTGTTCTTGAATCTGTTTTAGGGCCGGCTGGTCTTTGGCTCAGAACAAGCTCTTCAACAAAGTATTGAAGGCTCTACAGGCAGAGAGACTCAGCAGAATGGCCAATGATGCTGTGAGTTGGGTTTAAACACTGGTTTATAAGTGCTGGTTTCTAGGCCGGCAGGCCGAATAAGGTCTATTAGGAGGAAAGTCATTCAAGTTTGGTGGTCATCTCTCTCCCCAGGCTTGTAATGAGCCTGTCTTACGCAGGACAGCTGTGGATAAATGTGCTCGGAAGGTACGTCACGCTCTGGCCAGCGTCAACTGGGACATTAAACTCACTCACTGGCTTCATAACACAATGGTGGAATCTCTGAGTCTTTCCATGCTGGCTGCTTACCTGGATGTGCTGCAGACACTCAAAAGCAAGGTGAGTGAATGTAAACTCTCCCGTACCACGACTTTCCTGGACTTTCATGCACCCTTGTATTAAATTTGAGGGGGTATAACTGTTGCATGACACTGTTATGTAATTAAAAACAGCATATTTTACTTACACATTTGACACATTTTGAGGATGAATTAACATCAGCGTATTACAAAGAAACATGAAATAACAATGAACTACTCGATACACAATTCAGCAGGAACACTATTCAAAGACAACCTTATTATTCTTCTTTTATTGACATACTCTCGTAGGTGCCGTCGCTGATTGACAGGATGTTGCTGTCGTCTTCAGTGAAAACAGGAGCGGCAGGGGCTGAGGCTCTTTCTCTGCTCCTCAAGCGTCCCTGGGACCCTGCCGTGGGTGTACTGTCACACAACAAACCTGTATGTATATTACGGTGATCTTTTTTTTTTTTTAGCGTGGTAGCAGGACTTTGAATGTGCAAATTGGCATATTTATGATATTCAGTTTTGGACAAAATGCTTAGTTAATTTTAGGCTTTATGCTTTTTTGGAGAACTTATAGGTGCACAGTCCAGTTTTAGGATCAGTCTTTTTTTTAAGGGATAGTTCACCCAAAAATGAAAATTCTGTCTTTTACTCATCCTCAAGTTGTTCTAAACCTGTGTAAATTTCGTTATTCCGCTAAACACACAAAAATATATTTAGAAGAATGTTGGTAGCTTGTTATTTTAATACTAATACTAGAATTAAAATACTAGTATTTTGTCTTCCTATAAAGCTGCTTTGAAACAAGCAATGCAAAAAGCGCTATATAAATAAAAATGAATTGAAAAGAATGTTTGTATCCAAACAGGTAAAAAAACTACTATGGTTGTCAATGGTGCCCCATAACTGTTTATTTCCCATATTCCCATATATCTTCTTTAGTGTTCAACAGAATAAAGAATTGTATACAGTTTTGGAACCATTTAAGGGTGAGTAAATGGTGACAGAATTTGTGTTTTTCACATTAGGGATAGTTCACCCAAAAATGAAAATTCTGTCACCATTTACTCACCCTCAAGTTGTTCCAGACCTGTATATATTTATTCGTTTTGCTGAACACAAAGGAAGATATTAGTAAGAATGTAAGTAATCAAACTGATTGTATTCCCCATTTACTCCCATAGTAGGGAAAGTAAATACTACACGTGTCAATGGGGATGAGCTCTGTTTGATTACTGACATTCTTACAAATATCTTCCTTTGTGGTCAGCAGAACAAAGAAATTTATACAGGTTTGGAACAATCTGAGGGTGAGTAAATGATGACGGAATTTTCATTTTTGGGTTAACTATCCCTTAAAGAACAATCATGATTTTTTAGGTTGACAAGAAAAAAAAGTTTTCATGTATTTATTCCAGCAGCACATTACTATCTTGTAATCTGTATGTGCTTGTTTATATTTTCAGAGTAAACTTCCTGGTTCCCCTCTGATCCTGATAGCTCCATCAGGTCCGACCAACCCTGCCTTCTCTTCCTCTCGACGAATGAGATTCTGGCAATCTCAGCTGTCCTGTCTCGGGAAGGTATGCAGTTGCATATGCATCTCATAGGTCAAATGCAGTTCTTCTCCATTATTTCCAAAATAGGCTTAAATTCTGTTGAGCATAACATGAATGATTACACCATAGCTGTTTTGCTAAAGAAAATATTTAGCAGAGATGTCTCTATTCTGAACTGTTTCTGTTGTTTTGTTTGCGATTCAGGTCATTCCCATTAATGTTCATGTGGGCAGTGGCGCCAACATTAGCATCACGCAGTGTGTAGAGCATATGATCGGCACAGTTAGAGGAAAGGTTATCGAGGTACAACCCAACAACACTCACTACTTCAACTAATAATAGTTGCATGTACACTTTACAGCAATAATATCATAAAAATATAACGTGTGTCTGTGTGTCTAATCCAAGTATTCTAAAACTCATTCTAACCCCTTACATGTATTTATCTAGCAGATGCTTTTATCCAAAGCGTCTTAGAAATAAGAGGGCATTTAACATTTTGTCAATAATGCATGTTTTATTTAATAGTGTAGCAACAAATAATGTCTTCATGCACTCATTGGTTTGGTTCGTTTGATCTAGGTTCACAGTCACTTTCCTCATAAACCGATCATCCTGGTGGGCTGGAATGTGGGGGCATTGATCGCTTGTCATGTAAGTCTCTGTAAATGTAGTAAAATCTGATTGATCTGTGATCTGCTGGAAACTAATGAATTCACACGTGTTTTTGCATCCAGGTTTCCCTAATGGAATACATGACAGCTGTTGTGTGTTTGGGTTTTCCTCTTCAGAGCGTCAGTGGGCCACGAGGGGTAAGAGCTAACAACATAAACTCTATGCATTGGTTTGCATTTTTCTCATTTTGGGGAATACGGCTGGGTATCTCATTGACAGCTGTTATGTTCTGCGTATGCAGTTTCTTTAGTATTTTTTCTGCATTGGGAACACTTGGTTGTGCAATAGTTCTGCTATGTTAACATTAACGTTTTGTTATTGTGTTTTGCAGGATGTTGATGATCCACTGTTGGACATGAAGACTCCGGTGCTGTTTGTGGTCGGTCAGAACTCGCTGCAGTGCAGTCCTGAAAACATGGAGGAGTTTAGGGAAAAGATTCGGGCAGACAACAGCATGGTAGTTGTGGGAGGGGCCGATGACAACCTGAGGTTTGTGTGCGTTCACGTTTTTATATATTTAGGCACATGAAGGCTGCAGAGTCTGTTGTGTTCACATCATGTGTGTTTTGTTAATAGGATCAACTCTACTAAGATGAAGACAGAGGGTCTGACTCAGACCATGGTGGATCGCTGCATTCAGGTCAGTATTTCTTTGAAGATTTTCTTAGTCACTTTGATAAAGTTGTGTTGTGATGAAGAGGTAGCCAGGAAATGCAAATCGTAAAAACGATTAGTACTTGGATGATGTTGTGTTAATTGTATTGATTCTTGCATGGTATTGTTGGTTTAATATTTTCTGCTTGTTTACAGGACGAGATTGTGGATTTTCTGACAGGAGTTTTGACCCGTACTGAGAGCCACGGTCATGGCTCGGGTGAAACGCGCGACTTGGACGCAGAGAAGAAGAAAAAAACGCGTCGTGAACTCCCCTTTGACCTTGAAAGGTCACGACCCTCTTCACCTGCCGTGAGGGTACCTATCTCCTCTTGTGGATCAGAGGTAAGAATAGTTTGAGGGTCTGGGGCCATATTACAGATCTTGAAATAATCTCAAACTGGGCTTTAAAGTAACGTTATGTGAACATAGCACTGTTGCTGCAGATATTAAAAGTTAAGTCGCACAGTATAGTATAAAAGGTCTATTAGAATCTCTTAGGTGAAAAGTTGGTCATTTTTAGTAATGGTCACTTTAATTGAGCGTGAGCAGCACAGCAAAAATAAACGTTCATGTGAAGCAATGTGGATTCAATTTCTTTTTGCAACACACAAGCTGCTACAAACTACAACATTTTTTATGAAAGCACAATGTGCATGCGCTACTTATGTATCCACTGTGAAACAGCCAACAGTTCTCACAAACAGTTGGCCCGAATGCGAAACTGTGGTAAATGAATTTATTGCACAGAATGCAGTTATTTTGTAGTATGTACAGCCCTGTTAAATTTACACAAATCTACATCAATTGAAATCATCATATTCAAAGGTTGTGATGTTTTTGGCCCCTGGACTCTCAAACTATTCTCTTCTGATTTTTTCATTCACACATCTAGATTATGTCTTTAGTTTCAGTTGTGTTTTTAAAACAAGGTTTCTTGTCCAGGATATGTCCAGCGTGTGCAGCAGTCCCACAGCCAGTCCCAAACCTAAGACCGTCGGGCTGTCTCCAGCTCAGAAGTCCAGTCTCATTACTGCCACACAGCTATTGAAGACGCACATGCAGCGCTCGGGGACTGTGCTAACACACAAACAAGCACAAGGTGGGTATCCTTTTCTGTTTTCATGTCCCAGAAAAATAAGGTGGCGTACACATATGACTTAATCTTGCGTGCTATTAGGAGTGTTGCTCATTCCTGAGGTTCGGGATTGTTGCGAAACCTCTGATATAAAGTATGTTATTAAAAAGGGAAACTTTGAGAGGGTGTTTTAGACAACCATCCAGAACACCTTAAGCCGAGCTGACACTACGGCACTGTGAGACTACTTGAACTGCTATGGCGCTTACACTACACAACAAGGTTTTTGTCATCCTTTATCTTCTTGTTGTAGCAGCACGCACACTACACAACACAACGCAACTAACTAAAGTGCACTAACAACAAGATTTTGGTCAAGGACCAACAGCGGAAACACATCGTGAACACTTCTAGTTTGATGGTGGATGGCAAATGAGTGGTTGGTTCCACTGGAATGGAGCGTGAAACATTGAAGTGTTTTTAAAGTGTTTTCTTATACAGACTTGGTGCTTTAGGATAGTTTAAAATAGCTTTATGTCTGTTATACTAGCCATTTAACACGCTCTGTAATGTTAATGAATATATGGCAGCAGTTTTTAATTCCTCCACGCAATAATTTGACACAAGCCTGCGCTGTGATTGGCGGGATTAGTTCCACGGTGTCACACACAACGAGATCACTTGCCAATAATATCAAACAGGTTTGAAAATATCGTAGTGTCTGGGATAGCTCGAGACAGGTCCAGATCACATTGCACACCTGCTTATACTTAAAGGGTTCAGCGACCAAAACGAGCACCGATTTGGTCGCGATCCGGAGATTTGGTCGCAGCCTTTAGAATCAGATTTTCAGCAAAATCCAGCCAAAAATCACGTAGTGTGAGATTGCCATTAGAGAAACATTTGTTTTTACAAATCTGCATATATGCGGGCATTCGTGGTTGCTGCATTCGGATTCATCTTTTGTCATCTCAACACAATGCGAAGGATGTTCAGGGTAGCAGCCGGGACATTTGTCTGTTACATGAAGGCTGTTAGTGTGGTGTTGTACAGTTAGGGCCATAAATATTTGGACAGAGGCACATTTTTTGTTATTTTAGCTGTGTATCAATACGTTTTCGAGTTACAGTTTTATAATAGATATTGTCTTAAAGTGCACACTCTCAGCTTTATTTAGAGTGTATTCACATCCAGATTAGCTGAAGGATTTAGGAATTACAGCTCTTTAATATGAAGCGCCCCCCTTTTTCAAGGGACCAAAAGTAATTGGACAGTTGAATAAAAAGCTGTTTTATTCACATGTATGGGCTTTTCCTTAAATAATTTTGTCATAAATTAAGCATGTTAAAGGTCTGGAGTTGATTCTACATGTGGTGTTTGCATTTGGAAGCTGTTGCTGTGAACCCACATCATGGGGTTCAGGGAGATCTCCATGCAAGTGAAACAGACCATAGTTAGATTTTAAAAACACTACACATCCGTCAGAAAGATGCCAGGAACATTAAGAGCGGCCAAATCAACAATTTGGGACATTCTGGGGTAGTGTTGTCACGGTACCAAAATTTCAGTTTAAATGTGGCTTTTTAAACCTAATAGAGTCATCTATCCAAGACATACACATTGCTAGTCATACAGTTAGTATGATAGTTTTCTAGCACATAGATTTCAGATAGGCCTATATAAAATAGGTACTGTAAACCCCATCCTGTCCTCCCATTTATTTGACCCCATTACAGTTATAAAAGCATTAAATGGTTAATAAGGACACTTGACTGGATTAGCATTGGCGCTAACAAATTAACACGCAAACAGGGACGTTTATTTTAACGTAACCTTTAAATTTAAAATATGCTACAACATTCATAATGCAAACGCGAACAGAATTTGAAACTTACTTGAACTTGTTAACTTAAATCCGGATGCTTCCTCGTTTCACCACAAAACTCTGTTCGTTTTCTTCGTGATATGACTTTAATCTGAAGTATTTCTGTGCGCATCTCTTGTGGATCGGAGCCGCTCTTATCCGCTCATCACGTCTTGTTGCGTCTATGAAAAGTTTCCGACTGACAACCTGTCAGACAGAGCATCAGTACCCGGTTGACCCGGTACGTCGGTGGTACCGGGTCTTATGAAAATTAGCTACCGACAACTTTTTTATTTTTAGGTACCGACTTGGACCCGAAGTACCGGTACTTTTGACAACACTATTCTGGGGGAAAGAAAACACACCGCTGAGCTCAGTAACAAAACAATCCTAGGTGTCCATATGAGATCAAAGTGGTGGATGATGACATTATCCTCTCCATGATAAAGAAAAACATCTTCACAACTTCCAGACAAGTGAAGAATTAATCCGGATGCTTCTGTCTTCTGTTACATCACCAAAAAAACACCAGTGACCCGGTGCCTGAGGACGTCATGCATGGAAATGGAATCACACTGCCTGAACACTATTTTACTGAAGATGTTGTATGCTCAGATCATGAGATATTCCAAGCCTTCTCCATATCTTTTATTCTTTTTAGTCTTATGCAGGCTGAAATTAATTTGATCTCTCCAAAAAAATGCTTTCTAGAGCTTGTTCGGCTATTTCAGAAGTCTAATCTACCCATCCTATTCTTGAGGCTTTTGCACCTTGTTGTGAACCCTCTCTATTTTTTCCTTGTATTCTCTTTATTGTTTTGATTGACAAACATTGACATATTTACCTCTTGGAGAGTGTTCTTCACTTGTCCGGACGTTGTGAAGATGTTTTTCTTCATCATGGAGAGGATAATGTCATCATCCACCACTTTGATCTCATATGGACACCTAGGATTGTTTTGTTACTCAGCTCAGCGGTGTGTTTTTCCCCCCAGAATGTCCCAAATTGTTGATTTGGCCGCTCTTAATGTTCCTGGCATCTTTCTGACGGATGTGTAGTGTTTTTAAAATCTAACTATGGTCTGTTTCACTTGCTTGGAGATCTCCCTGAACCCCATGATGTGGGTTCACAGCAACAGCTTCCAAATGCAAACACCACATGTAGAATCAACTCCAGACCTTTAACATGCTTCATTTATGACAAAATTATTTAAGGAAAAGCCCATACCTGTGAATAAAACAGCTTTTTATTCAACTGTCCAATTACTTTTGGTCCCTTGAAAAAGGGGGGCGCTTCATATTAAAGAGCTGTAACTCCTAAATCCTTCAGCTAATCTGGATGTGAATGCACTCTAAATAAAGCTGAGAGTGTGCACTTTAAGACACTATCTATTATAAAACTGTAACTCGAAAACATATTGATACACAGCTAAAATAACAAAAAATGTGCCTCTGTCCAAATATTTATGGCCCTAACTGTATATGGTTGCGCACCATCTGTTTTTGAAAGCAACAATCTTTGTTGTACCCCTGACTTCAACACTGAGTCTCATTTGAGCCTGACGGAAATGTTAAGACTGAGCTGTTGTCCTGGTTTCTGTGCATGTTAAATTAAATATTTCACCCTAAAGTCATCATAATGTTTCACATCTGTTCGGTGAATGACATCCGTCCTTTGTGTAACACAAGGCGGACTGTTTAAGCCGTAGTCACTTTTCACTTTTATTTTAAGATTTTTCTCGAAATGAAAGTAAATGGTGACTGAAAGTCACACAGAAAGGAAACAGGGTGAGTTTTTATCCATTCAACCGACATGGACCACTTTGGAATATGCAGTCACATCCTCCTTACAGACCCCATCCAGCAGTAATGTTGTGTGTGATTCCTTTCTTTCCTTTCCTTCTTCTCTCTCTCCATCTTGGTCTTCCGTTTGATACAGCTCAGTTTGCTGCTTTTATGAAACATAATATGCTGGTGAGGAAAAGCATTCCTCCTGGCAGCCCTTCATGTCTCTTTGGTGAGTATCTTTCCTTCTCTTTGTTCTTCTATCTGCGTCTGTTCTTACCCTTCTCGTCTCTCTGTCTTTGTCTGTTAAAAATAAGATGCCTGTCGTTTTGTCTCGGTTAATGTCTCTGTAAACGTTTCACTAGCTCGCGTTTGCTAAAGTGAATGCTTGAAATGCTTCCTAAAATCCCTGTCGCGTAGTAACACACTTTCTGTTAGATGGCACCTTAAATTGGGAGAGGGTTCAGAACCGCTGCATGTTTGTGATATCAGTGAGTATTAGCAGCAAAGATTTCTTGGAAAAACGGCTTCAGGTGTTTAGTGTCAGACTGTTGGAGACGTTTGGCCCCTGACCATTTAGCTTTGTGTTTCAGTGCCTGTACCCAGTGACCAGGTGGATGGTTTAGACCGAGACGACCTCAGGCTCCACCTTAAGAGGAGACAGACACCAAGCCCCACACCCGCCAAAGCCTCCAAACGAGCCAAGATCAAAGTCACCATCGTCTCCCATGGAGATACAGCGGGGGGCACGGCTCAGGAAGGTAATGAAAATAAAAACCTCACCTTGTAACTTATAAAATTTAAGAAGATATTTTGTGGATCTTTACTGTTACTTATCTTGATTTAAACAACAATGACAAACTTGTCACCGTGTACCTGTGGTTACATTTTTATATCTTGTTTTCTATGCAGTGGGTTTATCAGGAAAACCCCTCGGAGTGACTGTGGGCCAGACGGTGTCAGGGGCCAAAGAATTGTCTGAGCTTCTCAGTGCACAAAGGTATTTTTTTATCTTTACACAAGTCAGATTGTACAGAAGTGAACGACATCATTACTGCCCCCTACAGTATTGATAATTTTTAAGTCCTAGGTAGCCAGTCATAAGAGAGTTATTGTTATGGGTTCAAATTGCTTATGGTAGCAACCGTGCTTGTTTTCTGGGTCTGAGTGCAACTGTTTGGGTGCAAGAAGCCTTGGCTGTGTCCAAAATAGCCCCCTATACCCTAACAGTGCACTATTTGAGGGGTCATCCATTTTTAGTGGTGTCCGAATTCATAGTAGACATTATTGAGTGCACTCATTCAATCCCATGATGCATCATAATAACGAGTTTACAACCGATGTACACTCACGGCTAGCGCTGAATGAATTCCCCCGTCTCGGCAGAAGATGGCGCACGCAGCATTCCCAGTGCACCGAGAGTCTGAATTTACTCACTCGTTTGCTGCTTTTGACCACTAGTGGTGCTATAACCATAGACTTTTTTTCTCATTCTCTTGAGTAGCATATACACATAAATATATTTACATGTATCAAAATGTGATGACTATAGCCATTCTGACTATAAGATTTTGAGCCAATGTTGTGTACTTTCAGGTCAGGTGGTCTGGCAGAGATGACTGGAGCTCTGGGGTCTAGCGAGGGGTCGTTTCACAGCTTACAGGGAAACTTAATTTCAGGTTCCTTCTCTCCTGTCCAGGCTCAGGTCCCTGCCAGTGCCCAAGGTACAGCTGACTTCCAATTCTGCCAGTAGTCATCTGCGATGCCTCTTGTTTACATCCATCTGTTTGTTTGTGTGTGTGTGTGTGTGTGTGTTCAGCTCCGTCAGCCAGTAGTCTGCTGCAGGGTCTCAGCCTCAGTCTGCAGGAGATCAACACAAAATCACCAGGCGTGCCCTCCGCCACACAGGTGCCACCCTTACAAAAATGACTCTTAAATCACACCTATCACATATTTAATTATTTATTTAGATCTTTTGTTACAGTAAAATAAGCTTGTTCTGTTGCATTTATTAAAGCAACGAGACTCTAACACTGTGTGTTGTTGTTAAGGTGTCAGTAGGGAAGGCCCACTGTCAGGGACAGATGTTGAGCTCACTCAGCCCGGGGAATGGCGCTCTATCGCGGACGGTACCAGTAGTGTCTACTGGCTCCGGGGTGACCAAAACCACAGCAATCCACCAACTCCTCGCCAACAGGGGCCTGGCCAAATTCACCAACAGCCTGCCACGACTGGCCCACGTGTCTAGTCAGAGCACGGGTATGTCCTCTTTGGCACAGATGACACAGCGTTCTAAACAGCGACGTCCTCGATGAATGGGAACACTAGTGTACCAATCAGGTCAACATTTAAATTGTAGCACAGTTGCGGTAAATATCGGAAATGGAGACGGCGTGATAAATGCAGATAGACAAAAGATTGGACAGAAGTCAATTTTCTAAAAGAGAAAAAAGCATGTATATATGTACTATAAAGGCAAATATTTGTTTAGATTTTTGTTTTTGTAATGTAAATAGCCATAGTGGGTGATCGTCCACAACAATAAGGCTGACTTAGTCATCTGATATTTTGCTTCTCGCATACTAATGTACCTTGTTCATTAATGCACGTTGTAACTGCTGTTATTCCCAATGGGCCAACATGAAATTCCACATTTTTATCATTTCAGCTCTGTTAACAAATTCCTACATTATCATTCAGTGTGCTTTAAGTTTTATGTTCCGTTATTTGTGTTGCTTTTGTTCATTTGTTAGTTTTGTTTACTGTTACTGTTTTCATTTGTTTGATGAGAAGTGTATGTAATTCACAATATGGCTTACTCTTCTCATAAAGACATTCATTAAATGCCCAACAGCAAACTGTTTTTCTTTTTGGAGTCTCATTTTTTTTCTGATTTATTCTTCATGTTCTCTCAACATGCATGCGTTTGGACACTTATGTAGATGTGATTTTATCCTGTCATTACGTTCACTCACCCATGTGTCTTCCAAACCATTATGACTTAATGTTGTTGAATACAAAAGAACTTTTGAAGAATCTTCATGCTGCTCTTACAGTAAATTAAGCGGGATCATCGAGCGCCAGAAATGACACCAATCTGACTCGCACTTCTGCATATTTCTTCGCATGTGTGTGTGTTCGTCGACAGGGCTGAAAGCCCCCACCACTATCACAGTGACGCTGCGAGGACAGCCCAGCAGAATTCCCCCTCTCAGCCACATGGGAGCGACAGGACCTTCTCACAGCGCACCTGAAAATCAGGTGTGTGACGCCTGCAGTCTGATAACTTCACAAACCCTGTTTGTTATTTCACATTATTGCTTTGTACCAGCGCCAATCACAACAGGTGCAATACTGTGGCTTCGCAAGTCCCTTTCATGTGTTCATGACAGGTTAAAAGAGCTCCTCATCAAAGTCATTTCAGATTAACATTGACTAGTCCATTTGTTTTGCATCCTACCTTTATTCTGTCAAATGTTGTTTACTCCCCGTGTCCCAATGCTGTAATTCTCTGCAGTGTTCCTAGTGAGAATAAGACTCATCTGAGCGGTTGCTGTGGTAACCGTCTCATTGACCATGCAGAGAGATGAGGTGTAATTATTTGTTTAATCACCCTGAAGAGCATAATTATACTCTTGTCACTTTTGCTTTGGATCAATTAGCTATACATAATGGGTTTGCCTGATTTAAGAATATTTCTAATTCATTTAAAACACATGATTGTTTTATTATAGTTACAGTTTGGGTTTTCGGACCATAGCTTTTGAGTTGAAAAAGTTCAGTCTATTTACACCATTTCACAGGAATGGAGTGGCGGTTTACTGAATAAGAAAATCTCTCACTGACATCAATAGAAAAATGATGTATTTTTAGTGTCATTAAAATATTTTGCTCGTACATTTACATATTTTCCTCAAAAATTCTCATAATTGAAATGTCAATCTGCTATGTTTTTATATGGGCCAAAAGTAGGTTTCATTTTCTTTCAGGAAAATGTAATGTGAAATGTTTTTTTGTACAACATCAGACCATAATATCAGACCATGGCAAGTGTGGTATCCTGCTTTTATACAACAGTTTGACAAGATGTCAATTTCATTTGAATTAACACTAATACTAACAAACTGTTGTGTATCTTTTGTCTTGCAGTGATCAGAACTCTTTGAACTGCATTGTGAAAAGCAAAAATGATCATCAGCTCAAGAGAAGCCGAAGGCTCAGATAGACAAACTGAGAATCGTACACATGAAGTGTTGCTGATATGCCTTAACACCGGCAGGAGCAACATGCATCATGGATATTTCTTTTATTATATTTTATCATTATTTTATTGCATCTTTTTCCTTATACTTGGAGCCATGTTGTATTGCAAAATTTCAAGCAAATGTGTTGGTCCTTATTCTTCATAATTTCACGTTCATCAAGTTCAAAAATTTGTTTTGCCCATACACTTATATTTGACTGGATGAAGACAATTTGTCATTAAGAATGTTTATCGCAACTGACCCAAGCAGAGCCATGGCTTTTTTTCTCACAGCTGCTATGTGCCTGATAGAACAACAGCTCATTCAATTGTTGAAATATTAGAAATAGATTTATAATGAGGCATAGTTTTGAATGTAGAAATGTTTTTTTTATGTCCTCTGTTTTATATTTAGGAAAACATTTCCGATGACATCTTACAGGTTTTCCTGTATCTCGGGTTTCATTCCCTGGGAATGCATTTGAGCAATTCCATTCAAATGTCAAGATAAGATCAAAAGGTGTCTCAAACTGAAAGAGAGGTTCTGATGAATGTGTATGTGTTTAGGAAACATATTCTTCTTCATGGGTCTTCGGTACCATATATTCCCCTGGGGAAGTTGCTATTAAAACCATGTCCTGGTTTTCAGTCATCTCTCTTATGGGCTAAATTAAAATGATTTGGTATAATAGGGCCATTATCTCATATCCAGTCTCTCTATACATTATGTCTAACGGGCTCAGGGGGGCAATCTTTCATTCTTTAAGCAGGACAGTCCACAAAAATGTACAATATTTCTCTTCAAAGGATAATAAATCCAAAGGTTGACATGAATGAGTAATTCGTTTAAGATTGTTTTGCAGGGTTGTGCATATTGAAATTAAGGATACGTTTAAAAAAATACACAGTCATGGTCTGAGTAAATGAATTTTTTAGAATGATATGACCCAAAGATGGATTTAAGCTCTAAAATTGTAACACACTTTCCCTCTCCTTTGGCTTTCAGTCCAATATTAGGATTGTATGATATTCCCACAAATGTAAATAGTCAGAAAGACGACTTTCCTCTTGACTGCTTGTTTTTGCGAGAAAAAATCTGTTGCATTTGGATCACTGGAACAAAAATCCCTCCCTTACTTTATTGATATCAAAAGGATAAATGTACTTTACTATAGTTATCAAGAAGAGAAAAAAAGTTTATCTGAAGGCTTATTGTCCAAACACTGAAATCACAGCAAGCACAAATTGTTTAGAATTAGTCTTTCTTGACCCCTAAAGCCATTGACATATCTATGACACATATTCAGATCATGGTGTTTGTAAAATGCTGTGTTCAATGCTGGTATATTATGACCAATATTTTCCCAAACTGTTTTCCCGAATCTGTTTTTCCTAAACATTTCCCCAAAGCTTCAACAATAGTAATGACAAACATTAGTGACCACTTCGGATGACGTAAACAACGCTGGTTCAGAAGAACTTCCTGTTTCAGTTTTTTAACACTACACAAACGTTTGAACAAAATACAACCAAAAGAACATTTACAACCAAATTTCAATGTTAAACATATATATTTATGATTGAATTATGTTTGTAAGATTTAAAAATAAAAGTAAAACCAAAAGTGTCTCTGGACCAGTGTTTACATCTTGCAACTTTAACGAAATGTTAAATTTCCAAAGGAACCAAAGGAAATCAAGTTAACATTAAGAAAAGATACAATTGAAATTCATTCTAATGTTGCTATGAAGTCAAATGCAGTGTGATCGATCCTTTGAGCATCATTATGATGTTAGTTGGCTTAAGTCAGGAATTGACTAAACAAGTGATTCATTTTTTATATTTCTATCAAAAAAGTCATCTGGCATATTGATTCTGGGATATACACAAACATTCCGGTAAGCCGCACATCATTATATGCACAATAGTGAAACAACATGACATGTATCCTACCAGATGCATGCAAGGGGAATTCCACTCCAGATGAGTGTTACATGGGCTCAGAGCTTTAAAAATATGGAATTCCCCCTTAAAAGAAAGAAAAAGAGACACTTATGTATCTTTGAAGAACACAATATTTCACAAAAGACTTAGATGAGCTATAAACCACAGTGAGAGGAGGCTTCACTATACTGCCTTATATCTACATTATATTGGCTTTTAAAGATCTTAAGGAAGACTGTGCTTTGCCACATTTTTGACTGGATGTGCAAAAGCTTTTGTAAAATTGTATGAACTGGTGTTGGATCAGGCCTGGTACTAGACTGGCTCGAATGGGGGGTTCTGGTTGGGCAGATATACAGTACACTGTAAAACTTTGCAGTAATTTCGCAGCAGGTTTGCCAGTAACTTACTGTAGATTTACAATTTTGTTTTACGCATAAACTTACCTAGTCTATATATTTTTCTTTCATAAAGCAAGACTAACCATCTTGGGTCACTTTTCTTGTTATGTAAATGTATCGTAATCTAAGAGGTTTTAACTATTTTTACAGAAAACAAGAGAAAAATGCTTAGGAAGAATGTCATTTTTGCAGTGTTGCTGTGCTAATGCCAGTCTCTTCTTGAATCTCAAAAGTCAAAGTGTTTTAATTTTTATGAAAGTAATTGAAAACAGTACTAATTGGAAAGTATATTAAGTAGTAATTAAATCTACAGTAAGTTACTGGCAAAACTGCTGCAAAAACTACAGCAAAGTTTTACAGTGTACTCACCATTCATTGCATGCATATTTTTTACATTTTTCTGTGATTAAATTGAAAGATCATTTTTTATATAATACAAATAAGTATTTAGTAAGTGTGTAATAATACGTATTTCATTTTTAATCATTTTAATTGTCTGCTGGGTCCAAGATAAATCTGGAGGGGCAATGCTCGCCTAGAGCTGGCACTGACTTGGATTATTATTATTAATAATAAATATATCTGTCCACTTGTGTCTGTGTGATCCTTCCATCCAATCCCCAAACCCATTTGTGACCCTGGGCAACAAAACCAGTCTTATGGGTCAATTTTTAGAAATTGAGATTTTTACATAATCTGAAAGCTGCATGAATAAACGTTCTATAGATATATGAGTTGTTAGAATAGGACAATATCTGGCTGAGATACAAGAGTTTAAAACTCTGTAATCTGAGAGCGCAAAAAAATCAAAATATTGAGAAAACTGCCTTTGAAGTTGTTAATCAGGGGCACTGTGGCAGACCTTCCACTCACAAAAATAAAGTTTTTATATATTTAAGGCAGGAAATTTACAAAATATCTTCATGGAACATGATCTTTACTTAATATCCTAATGATTTTTGGCATAAAAGAAAAATCGATAATTTTGACCCACACAATGTATTTTTGTCTTTTACTAAAAATGTTCCCGTGCTACTTAAGACTGGTTTTGTGATCCAGGGTCACATTTGTCCTCTCCGGGTCACAAAAAGGTAGGCTACAACCATGGACAGATGGTTGTATGATCCAGTAATTTTAAAATCAAAGCTTAAAAGCCCTACGTTTGCAATATGTTTTAGCAAACTATGGTACAGAAGACAGAAAAGTTATTGATGACCATGATGGCAACATTCAGCTGAAACAAATTTCATGCTTGCACTCTCCCACTCGATGAACACCAACTTCTCACAAAATAATACAACATACTTTTTGTTAGTATTGTGACAAATGACAGAGTGTTGTTTGTGCAATGAGACGCCAACAATAACATTAATCATTGTGATATATTTGTAAAGCTGACATAAAATATTTCTGCTGACACTTGTATTCATACTTTCAACTGGGGCACCACTCAGCATGTTGTCTTTCTACTTTATCTAAAATTCTTACAATTACTTTGCTAATCTGTATTTTATGATTATTATGCATGCACATAAATAATAATGATTTAAAAAATGTAACCTTTTGCGATGACAAAGGGGTGCTGGTAAAAAGTGACCAGTAACCAAACATTTGAATTTCTCAGTATTAAAGTGCATCTACTTGTATCCATTTTAATCTTGATGCTGGTATTAAAAATGAACGGACACGTACAGACAATATTTCAATTGTAACAGTTTGGCTTTTGTCAGGCCAAGAAAGTGTTGTGCTGCTGTACTGAAGGTCTACGTGCGGAACGTCCACTCAAAACGTGTTAAAAACAACACGTGCTAATGACAACACATTACCACATGTTGTTGCTTTAAACGCGTTCGTTTGAGACATTTTCTCCAAAAACGTGCTGAACCTGAACTTTTAGACAGTATTAAAACGGACAGGCGGACAGTGAACACAGGATGCACACAGTCAGCACAGAGTTATTTCACAAAGCCGTGCGAGAAGCGCCAACACTTCTCTCCTTGCAAAGTTTGTTACCTGTGTAACTGGCATTGAGCCCGTCGGCGCATATCACTGCACCGCTATGGCAATTCGCGGAGGCAGAGCCGTGCCTTTAAACCCGCCCTCGAGAGGGATCTCATTTCCCCTAAACCTCCCATTCTCCTCCCTCCCTCCTCCCCCGATCATCTCTCTCCGTCTGTACCTCTATTCCAGCTCCACTATCCCGATCATGGACCTCGCAGCGAGGTGCGCGTTCCTGCTCTCAAGCTTCGCCGTGCTCGCAGCGCTCGATTTGGACGCGATTGATCCCGGCTACTATGTGGAGACCAGCAGCTCCTCAGACGTGATCGACTATAAAGATCCCTGCAAAGCTGGTGAGCACTAGAGTCATTTCTTTTGCCTGCTTTTATTGATGCACGCTTGCGCGAAAGCCACGTAAAGCTGCCGCGATCGCGGTGCGAACTCTAAACTCTGCGACCAGATGACAGCGGAGCCGCGCAAAATAAACACGCGATTATCAACAAGAATATACTTTGCTGAAAGTGCAGATGTTGTTGACACAACGGTGTCTCAGAGATTCCGCGGTGTTTTGACATCCGACACGAAATTATTTACCAGGTGCCGTTTTCTTTTGTCACATCCCAGCCGGAAAGTTTTTCTTCGTTTTTTTATCTACGCGCGGATACTAAACATACGTGTAGTGTAGTCTCCACCGCTTGACATGCGTTTATATGAGGTGGAGCGCCGTAAAAAAGTATTTACAAAACTTTTCGTCGTGATTGGGAAACGATTTCAGGAAAGTTGCCGACTGTGTTGCTGTTATAGCAAAGTTTATTTTTCGATATATCGTGCTTTACGTGTTTGTTTGTGTGTGTGCGTGTGTGTGTGGGGGGGGGGTATTGTTGATGGACACCCCTCGTTGCCATGTCACTGTCCTAAATGACGTAGTGACCGGCCGGTTCGATTTAACTGCTTAAGGTGCATTATGTCATGCAGCAAGTTGATGACGTGGTTTGTTTCCTCATGACGTAGATTGTTTCCTCATGAGGTAGAGCACAGTGACACAACAGAGCATTTTCCCCCAAAATGTTGTACTAGCGTACTGTTTACTGTATAGTATGCCATATACATTGACTGCTGCATGCTATTTTTTGTAAAGTGTGTTAACTTGACACAATGTGATGTCATGTTTTTGTCACGTGACCTCATTACACGTACAGTTAAGTCAACAAGTGGTGTCCCGTTTTCATTTCAGAAAAATGCACTTATTTTGCAACGAGTAAAGAGAAAATGTAGTCATCTGACAAACTCATTTTGGCATTTTTTTTGGCCATTCGGGTATTCCTAGCATACAAAAAACACGAAAATCGTATAGTGATATGGAAGCATGCTCTATTAAATGTAGCCCGTGTTTTATGCCAAAACAAAATACTTTGTTTAATGTCCCCAATCTACCGGCTAGACCAGGCTTGTATATCCACAAAGGATAACTGTGGGATACTTGACCTGAATTCAACCAATTATGTATTTTATAATTATGGCTTGGTAGCTCCAGGGAAGTAATTCATTCTTTACATCTCAAGAGAAGCAAAGACGATTTTCTCATTTCATGTTGTCAGGGCAGGTGCCCTTATTTTGTAGTTAATTGAGATTCACAGCTGTTTACTAAGAAGAAATGGCCTGACAAGTGGCACAACCAAACATTGAATGCTTTAACAGGCAGAGGCAACTAATGGCTGGAATACACTACAAGACTTTAAAAATCTGAACAGATTTGTTTTAAACTGGACATCATACACTTGCAGAATTTTTGAAAGTTTCAGATAGAAACACACCAACTGATCAAAGCTGTGCAGACTGGCACAGACTTTCTGCAACAAGTCCAGACTGAAAATCTGAGCAAAATCTGAGCAAAAGTCTTGTAGTGTATTTTAGCCTTAGGCCAGTCGTTGACCGATTCCCCGCAAAAGTGTAGAGACACTGTGGGTCTGTGCCGCTTTGCTTGTTTGAGCATCATGACTAGTATGAAATGTCAACGTAAGCTTAGCCCATGGTGTGAGTTTAAGTATGGGACTACCTTTTTTAACCATCCAATGACAGACAAGGGGAGTGTGCTAATAAGTTTTCTGTGAAGCTGCTTTACAACAATGTACATAGTCAAAAGCGCTATAAATAAAATAAAATTTGGCTGATTTTAGAGAAAATTACAAACATTGAAATGTTTCATATACGATTTACTTAATAATTATGTAAAAGAATTGGTTCTAGCAAAACTTGCCTGTAAGTCTCTTTAGTCTATGCTTTGTCCTATAGTCTCCCTACAGGAGGAGATCGTGAAATCTGTTTTTGATGTAATACCATGAAAAATATAATTTACCTTTGGCTGAAATTGAATCTAGGAACATTTCAAAACAAGTCAAAATTTCAAAGAGTAAATTAAATGTAATCTTCAGTTTCTAGTGACAATGCAATTGGTTTCCATTGTTTTGCCACCTGCATGGATGTGATTTGATGGCTCCATTGGGTTTAACATGAGCACTGTTAAGCGGATGGATTGAAGTGAAACCAAGTTGTTCCAAGCTCAATTCAGTCTCTCTCTCTCCGGGGTCACTTAGGAGACGTGTCAAATCTCAGGGATCTTGGTCTCTATTAACTCGTCTGGTGCACCGCTCCTCCTCCTGTCTAACTCCCCTTTCTTTCATCTTAGTCTTTTTCACTCTTTCAGGTCGTGCTTTTTTCCTTGTCCTCATTTGCAGCTGAATAAGGCCCTTGGCTGTTCATTTTTACATTTTCACCCCTCCGAGAGACAGACTTTTCTCTTAACAAGTGGCTGTAGGACAATAACACAGCCCACCAGCTGAAATTGGTATTCCAGGCAGATTAGGCTGGTTGACCCCGCAAAGACTCGGGGGGCGTCGATCTCATACGAGGATTAACTTCCTGATTCAGGCTCTCGAGCGACGTTAAGATGCCGCAATTCTGTTTTTGTGTGCGAATCCTTGCTATCGCATTTCATGCGTCATTCAAGTTAGTTTAGCTCAGGGAACTGCCTTTGTCGCAATTTCTCTATATTCATGTTCTTTTTTTTGGTACATTACATTTTCTTTTCGTCAGAAGGAAGTGAGATATTTACACAAGTTGCTGTGAGTCAGAGTTTATCAGTCAGTATGACACGAGGCGCAGAATGATTCCCATCCTTCACAGATCCTCCCAAGTTCATCTCCTTCACTTCATGTAAACAAACACAGTTATGTAGTACATCACTGTTAAACATTTTAGCCTCTGATGTCATGAAAGTGTCAGGACAAACTGTTTTCGCAAAGTGACACCTCGGAGGAAGTGATGCCCTTCATTTAGGATGTGGGGAAATGAGATTTGCAGTTCTTGAGGAATGCAATCAGTTAAATCAGTTATGTATCTTGCTCTCTGACCCCGTTGGTTTGATAAACCGTGTCAATGGCTCAGAAGAAAGCTTGTCTTTCTGAGCAACCTCTTCCATTGCTGTCAGATCTGAGTGGTAGAAGGGGAACAGGGTTTGGGATTGGTTCTGGATGGGGCCCAAATGGCCCAGCTGTAGCTTACATTATATGAGTAGTGTGGTCTGTATGTACAAGGGATGAGTAGGAACACAGATGTAGTGCTCCCTGTTTACATTTACTTGTAGTGGAACATTCACACTGTCCTATTTTTGTCAAACCGGCTAGCTGCGTATTAATCTGTTTAATGCTGTTGTTTTGGCCTAAAATATGATTAATTTTTTCATTATTTTCATATTAGGCTACATACAATGTTGAACCGCATAATCAATATTAAACAGATTTTTTTAATAACGAAGAGCATTTGCAATTTTACCTTTATAATGTGGTGTTATTTCAAGAGAAATGGATTGTGTATGAAAAATTAGGATGGGCCGAGATTTTATCTTTCAGGAATTGATTGGATTGTGAAAAGTGGAGCCAGACAATGAATATCCTCAATAAAATTATATATAAACAGGTATTTTGTTCTTGGTTAAAGGGACAGTTCAGTCGTGAATTACTCATCCTCAAGTTGTTTCAAACCTGTGTACATTTCTTTCTTCGGTTGAACACAAAGAAGAATGTTAGCAACTGAGATTTCTGGGTCACAACATTACTACCATAGTATATTTTTGTATATAATTTTTTTGTTCTGTTGTTTTGAAAAATTTAGGAAAACAAACAATTGTGGGGCACCTTTGACTACTATTACATTTTTTTCTACTATAGTAGTAAGTGATGCCCCAGAAATCTCAGAGTTGCTAACATTCTTCCAGATGTCTTTCTTTGTGTTCAACAGAACAAAGAAATGTATACAGATTTGGAACAACCAGAGGGTGAGTAATTCATGACAGAATTTTCATTTTCGGGTGGACTATCCTTTAAGAGTTTATAAAACCCGCATGGTCTAGTTTATGAAAAGAAAGTCGTTTCAAAGGCAGAGAAAGTTCTTACGTTTTGATGAAAGATTGAAACTTTTTTTGTCTTTACAATTAATGTGCATAGATGCACATTATCCTTAATTAAATTTTGTCTAGATTGGGAAAATCAGAACTTGAAAAGCAAATTCACTGTTTGTACATTTGCTCTCATCTGTTTTACACAAGTTCGTAATTCATACACTCCATGAAATCCACCAGACAACAAATATACAGGCAAACCACAAGCTCTCTGCACTTTTAGCCGTCTGTAGCTGTTTTTTTCCCCCAGCATTGGTTTTAATAAAGCACTCTTTGACCTGATTCCCTGTTGCACCGCTCACCCAGAAATGTGGTGGTGCTTATATTCTTTCTCTTTTCTGAGTCTGTCTCATAGCTCGGCATGGAAAACCACAAGCGCAGTTCAGCTAGAGCTTCCAGCCGAGCACAGGACTGTCATGCGTGCACGGCTGGTGACATCACGCCCTCCCCGCAGCTCATAGAAACATTTTACCTTGGGGCGGATTGGTTTTTTGATATGAAACCGAAGGACTAAAGTGTGACTGATTTAACATAAAGACATGTTTTTTTTTTCAATTATATGTGATTACATCTAATTTTGTCAGAAAGTAATGACATTCATTAAAGGTGATGTCATTTTATAAGTAAACCATTTTTAGGTTGATTCCCCTGAAATGTGTAAACATTGCAGCTCGATGGCTCAGTTTGGTTCAGCAAGTGTACTGACTAAAGCAATACGTTTAGTTCTGTTTGTTCTGCCAATGGCAGATGGAAACTTGATGGAAATGTTAGTATTTCCGTTTGGTGATGCTAGCGCAATTCTTTTTTGGCACATGATTTGGGTGTCAGCTAAATGATTAAATCCATGACAAAACGATTTGGAACGGTTTTAAGAAAAACATCTCACAAATTTTAGGAATCTTAGGTTCTTTTATAGCAAAGTGAAGACATGCTATAAAAGTGGAGTTTTTTAAATGTGCAACCTGGGAAGCCTCCCGGGACGTTTCTGAGCATCCATCTAGATAAATTCTTCCGTTTGTAAAATGAAAAATGAATGAGTGCCAGTCACGCACAATTACTGCACGCCTCTCAGACAGCGAGGTTCTTTCACCTAAAGGGATTAGAGAGCGATGTTGCGTAACATTGGTCTGTCAACATTATTTCCATAATCCAGCCTCGGAACAACAAATGAAAAAGTTTAATTTCCAAGACCTTGTTTTTCTAAGCTTTAGGGTTCACCTAAACTCTCAAAGCCTGGCTTATCGCAAACAGACATTTAAAACTGTAACCAGCCCAAACATTTCCCCTCAATTCCCTCCCCTCTTGCCCTCTGGGTAAAGATCACAAAAACCGAGAGATAGATTGATATAGCAGCGTGAGAAGAGTTCAGCGTGCCTCCAGACTGTAGGTCATTCAGTGCATGCCAGCACGGGCCAGTCCTGCAGCCGTTTGTGTCTGTCTGCCAGCTGATGTGACTGCTTCTCATTCAGACTCATCTGGCAGCTCAGCCTTCACTCGTACATCATCCTAAACCACGTCTGAACTCTTTTCTGCCACTGCTTTTGTAAATCATTGAGGTTAAAATTGAACTTTCACTCCCTGCTATGTTATGGAAGTTGCTTTGAAAAGATGGAGAGTGTCATTTCTGTTCTCAAATGGGTTTTATTCTGTTCAACTCATGCCATTGGTTGAGCCAATGTTATTGTGTCATGCGGATGACGGTGAAATCAATGTTTTTAGACAAATGACTTGCTTATAGTTGTCGCTACATTTGAAAGATTAAATAGGAGACGGCAAAATTTCACCAACTACATAGTCCCTTACAAAATTAACCATGTTTTTTTTTGTGGTACAGGTGTAGTAACCATGGTTTTTTGGTGCATTGATAACTTGAGGCAAAACCATGATTTTACTAATTGTGATAACCATGGTTTTACTACAGAAACCACTACATTTTTTTGGTTTTAACTGTAGTAAAACCATGGTAAATTTTCGTAAGGGGTAATTTGCAGCTAAACTAACTATTAAGTTGATGAGAAATGAGAAAGTGATAAATACTCTAGTAAACCATTGCTGTCTTGGCTTAAAGGTCCAGTGAATGAAATTTAGCGGCATCTAGCGGTGAGGTTGCGAAATGCAACCAACGGCTCACTCCACCTCTCCCTTTCGAAGCACTGCGGTGGCTGACACAGGACTAAGATGTCGTCACGTTTTCTCTTCTTTGCAGAACGAGATAACGTATTTACGAAAAGCATTCGGTAGAGCAGTTTGTCCACTTAGGGCTAGTGTAGAAACAATATGGCTAATTCCATGCAAGGGGACCCGCGGTGTATGTAGATAGAAATAGCTCATTCTAAGGTAATAAAAACATAACACTTATGTAATGTCTTTATACACCTCTGAAGAGGTAGTTCTGTATATTATATTGCATTTCCGTCAATAGATCCTTCTAAATATTGCACACCTTTAGCTACTGTAACACTTGTGAAGTTGAAATAAAGTTAGTAGTATCCTTGCTTTTAGTTAGTGACTTCTCAAAACCGCAGCTATGCTTTTAATAATGTTTAAAACAGCAGACTGAGCCTGTCCGCTGACTGTTAGCACACAGCTGGAGTTTGTTTGACTCAGATAAGAGAAGGTCAGAGGAGGTGAGAAGAGCATGGAAAAACAACACATCTGTTTTTGATACATCTGCCATTCTAAGAACCTATATGTTTTGATTTTGCCTCTTAGGGCTGAAAGAACTTCCTGTTTCTCTGTGTGATGTGTGCTGCACTTTGTGTACACCACTGCCTGCCACCCCAAAATTGTCTAAATAACAGAGTGCGATCCAAAAGTTAATTCGTATTTTTTTTCATTACAAATTATATGATCTGCTATGTCCCTTTTTTCCCCAATGGCACTGCAACTGGTGTGGACTTAACAAATTTGTGCAAACCGGATGATTCATGTTATCCCAGCATGATTTGAGAACATTCCAAAATGCATATATGCTTGAACAGAAGTAGCGAAATTGGACCTGTATGAGATTTAAAGGGATAGTTCACCCAAAAATGAAAATTCTGTCATCATTTACATGTACAGATTGTACCAAACCTGTATACATTTTTTTGTTCTGCTGAACACAAAGGAAGATATTTAGAAGAATGTCAGTAACTAAACAGACCTCATCCCCCATTACCTGCCATAGTAGAGAAAATAAATACTGTGGGAGTCAATGGGGGATGAGATCTGTTTGGTTACTGACATTCTTCCAAATATCTTCCTTTGTGTTTAGCAGAACAAAGACATTACGGGATCTGAGGATGAGTAAATGATGACAGAATTTAAATTTTTGGGTGAACTATCCCTTTAATATCGTGTCGCCAAAGTGCTCACATTTGAGGGGTGACATGTAAATAATGCAGAAATGTAAATGCATTATAACTTTTCTATTTTAATATTATTACCTTTTCAAAATAATTATAAGATTTTTAGTCAGATTTTTTTATGTAATGTCAAACTTTTGCACCTCGATGTATGTGTCCCCGTTGGCAACAGTACTTACAGTCAGCTTCTAAATGTACCAAGTTCCTAAACCAAGTGCACATTGTACCATATCACTGACCTGCAGATCAAATATCTGTTCTTGTGTTTGAATAAAGTATAGCACACTTATCATTCCTCTTAGGATGAATCGCTCTGTTGCTTTCCTGATTTTTGTAAGTCGCTTTGGATGAGCAGACCATCTTGCACTTCTGAAGCAAACGAGTGTTGAATACCAGAGAGGGAAGATTCAGTCACATAATTCACTAGTACAAGCCTGTTCGTCACCTCCGGCATTACAGCCCATTTGTTCACGCAATGACACAGTAGGATCCAAAAAACAACACGAGTCCTCTAGATCAGTGGTTCTCAAACTTTTTCGTTGTAAGGCCCCCTTTGTGTAGAGTGCATCGCTTTGCGGCCTCCCAAATAAAGACTTAAATTTAACATTTGTATTTAAACAAAAAACATATTCGGTTATACAATGCTGAAACATCAATTCTTTTGTCTAGTGGTCTTATTTCTCTGATGTTTGATTGCATAAAATCTATGATCAATTTCTATATTTCATAAAATGCCACAAAATCTGTGGCCCCCTGGATCCATCTCGGGGCCCGCCCAGGGGCCACGGCCCCCAGTTTGAGAACTACTGCTCTAGATGTCTTCAGCATGTGTGCATAGAGAGCGAGAGAGCGTAAACGAGAGTGCGTACGGATGTTTATATACTGTATGTGAGGGGAGAGGTTTTTATGTTTATATATGTGCGAGGAGAGGTTTGTAGGCCGTGGAGGTGTGAGCAGCAGTGAGTAATGAAGTGATCTGAAGAACAAGGCATTGCTTCCTTAGGGAAATGTTTCAGCAGGCTGGAGAGTGTTTCCATCCTGTAGGTGTTTCTGTGTGCAGCGAGCGGCTCTCGTTTTGGCCTGCTCTTGGGGTCGCAGGTTAACCTTTATTTTAGGGATGCACCGAATGTTCGGCCACCGAATATATTCGGCCGAAAATAGCAAAAAACGCATGTTCGGTATTCGGCCGAATATGTGAAATGGCCGAATAAATTTTACCGAACATGACTCGAGAAACGATCAACTAGCAACCAGCGCAGAGAGAGAGAGAGAGAGAGAGAGAGAGAGAGACGTGCGCTTTATTACTGCCGAAAACATTTTGGCAGCGTGTGTGTGGAGCATTTTAAGGTGTCAGAGAAAGACACAGCACGGGACTTGCCGCACGGAAGTAAATTTCCGAATGAAAGCGTCTTTACCGGTCGGTAACTTTACTTCAGACGGAAGCGGGCTGTCTGACAGTAGCCCCGCTGCTCGCGACACCCTTTGACATCATACAGTGGTCGCACGCACACAGTCCCCTGTACTAAACAACTTGTCAAAGTATGTTCTGTGCATCCCGGCCACGAGTGCACCAGAGAACAGTCAGCTTCTGTGGGCGGAGTTTGGAGGAGAGACGTGAACTGATATGGTTGTCAGTCAGCATCAGTCAGAATTGCTTGCGTTCGATGTTTTTTTTTCTTAAAATCATTTTGCAACGTAGCCTATAATAATCCAACAGTTTTAGTTTATTCGTATTTTTAGTTTATAGGCCTAATGTGGAATGACACTTTTTAATGAACTGTTTTGTTGTAGGGGTACAGAGTAACTTACATTACATTCTTTTACCAGTCAGTTATAGGCCTAATTAATATAGGCTATTAAATTTTTTGTTTTAATGTATTTTGTTTTGCTCAATTTTATATTAAGTTGTATTGTATTTTATTGAAAAGCAAGACAAATTTTTAAAAGCAAATTTTGACTATTCAGTTTGTGCAATAGTGAAAAAATAGCTTAATAAATAGAAGAAATGCAAAAACCATATTCGGTGTTCGGTATTATTCGGCCTTCGGCCAAGTGTTTCACATCATGTTCGGCTTCGGCTTCGGCCAAGAATGTTAGATTCGGTGCATCCCTACTTTATTTCTGTGTTAGCACAGTCTCACCAGCACTTTACCCTAGAGAACAGCTTTCTTGCAGATACAGTATGTTCCCACATGTCTATGTGCATAAATTACAGTAGGCTATCAATAGCTGCGTTTACATGGACCAATGTAATCTGATTAAAAATCCAATCCGAATGAAAACGCTCCATATAAACACGTCAATCTGATTAAAAATGCCCAAGCCGATTGAAATTTCAGTCGGATTGTAAGGGGTGGTTTATGCCGTTTGTAATAGGACTTGATAGGACATGTAAACACTTGATCAGATTGAAAACCGAAGTAGGAAGTTGTGCGCATGTGCAAAGAAGACGCTGGCTCGTACAGACGTAAGGGCGTGTGACGCACGGAACGGAGCAGCTTCTGCTAAAGAAACCAAAAACCATAAATCTGACAAAGCGGTACAAATATCCATATGCTTCTCATCTCTAAATCAACATATTAATGTTTCTATGCATTTAAACTGTTTCCCTTGAGTGAGTTTTTAACAGCAATTTCTCCGTTCCTTTTTAAAACACGTTTTTCATTTATATTCGTAGTAGGCTACTAAACATTTATTTTATTTATCGTTTACTTACATGTGCTTTGGAATGATTAACTGTTTTTACCATGGTAAGTCACTGTAACAACCTTGCTTCATTGATATGTAGACATTATTTTGCGTTTATGAATTGTACATTATTATGCTGGTGTCTGTGACATAAAATAAATACATCTGTGCTTACAACATTGTTCGAGAATATTAGGTTACACTTTATTTTACAGTGCCCGTGCTACAGTGTAATTATACATTTAAGTACTGAGTAATAAAAAGTAACTACGTGTACTTACTATAGGGTTAGGGTTTGGTTCAGGGTTAGTTACATGTAATTTTGCATAATATATAGTAAATACTATAGTAAATACATGTAACGTGTAACAAGGGCACCGTAAAATAAAGTGTTACCGAATATTATAATGATACCCGCACCGCACCGCGCCCATCTCTGTTTATAGCGTTAATGCTGATATATGAATCCGCATATTATCACTTCGAAAGTTCGGTATTAGCTGTTGCTAAACATTTGTTTTGTTATTGTTTGCCTGCAGACGCTCTGGTGGGTCTTGGTAGTTTTGTCATGGTAAAAGCGCATCGGATGTGCTCGTGCTTCATTGGCACGAGACATTACTCTGCCTTTATAAACTGTAAAAATGTTTCGTGCCGTTTGTAAAATAAAATATACACAACATGTGCTTTGAAACACTGTTTTAGTGGGTATTTAGGTGAACACTTGTGCAGTGTGCGCATGTCAGCAGATTATATCAGATTTGAAGCTTGTCATGTAAACACGCACATCACTTAATTTACCTTTCATGTAAACACTACATTCAGATTGCACAATCTGATTAAATTCAATCCGATGTGTCCTTGTAAACGCAGCTAATGTAATGTTCCCTCTTACATTCTCAACATTGCTGCAGAGGTTTCTAGACTAAAGGGACCCATATAAAAAGCACGATTGTAAATTTGATAAAGGTAGCGACTGTACTAAATTTACAGTGCCTTCATTTGTCAAAGGGAGCTCTGCTGATTTCAGAGAAGTGTTCTTGTAAAGAAGTTCACAAAGAGTATGTTGCTTTTACATAGTCTTTTCAGAGTAAATATTTACGATACACAGTTGAGTCCACCCATTTGTTTTTGTCCTCTTATATGACTTAGAATGTCTTTGTTACATTAGTTGTAGGTCTGCGCAATATAAAGAAATGAGTGAAATGTCACAAATGTGAAGATCGCAGAGATTTGCGATATCAGATTTGTTTGTTTTTATGTAATGCAACTGTAAAACTCTTTACTTTCAGCTTTCTTTTCCCAGTAAGAATGTGAAACGTAAATAAATATTTATATATATTATATATAAATATATACAGTATATACTGTGTATGAATGAATGTATGTATATATATATTATATTATAGCTGAAAAATATGTATCAATGTAACTTTCATGAAGTAAAATCACTTAAAGCTTTCCTTCTGCTGGAAAAAATAGTCAGACCCTGATTGACTGTGAACAGCAATAGAATGTTTCCTTTACAATGCTAAGGGTGGTTGCTAAGTGATACACTGAAAGGTGAAGCGGTCATAGCTGTGTTTTATTTCTAATAAAGCACAGCTGTCGACCAGTCAGAATCGAGGATTGGAACTAACATCGTGTCTGCAAAGGCTTGGTCTTAATAGGTTTGTTGTGTTGCCTTGCGCCGCATCTAGTGTGGACAAAATTTAAAATGATAATGGGTTTTAAATATCAGTGAAAATTACAGTACACATAGTAAATATCATAAAAATTAAGACCTATATTAACTTAATAAAATCTTTTAAAATGTAAGTGATTTTTTTTAGTTGGACGTATACAAAATGTATCCAAAATCCAACAGTTAATTTCTCTAACACGTACATATGAAGAGTTTGGTTCCAAAATGAGATAACTCTGTTTTTAAACATTTTCAAAAATTATGTTTTTTTATTGTGCATTCCAATTAATATCAATCAAACTGCAGTAGGTTTGTTTTGATTTAAGCCACAATAACTAAAAAAATACAGCTAACTAACACAATATAACATAATAAAACATGATTTTTGATTTTTTTTAAAAAGGAGTATCTCATTTTGGAACCAAACTCTTCATATATTATTTACGTTTATTTAATGAAAAGAAATGCAGTATGTGTGTGTATATATATATATATATATATAAACATATATATATATATATATATATTTAAATGATATATTTTACATCATTTAAATCGTGCAACTTAAATATGTATTTTATCGTGTTATTTAGCATGTTATTGTATATTGTTTTTTTTCAACACAATTTTACGCCATTCCTACAATTTGATACTATTTTATGAGATGGCTAATTCGTATCAATTCATGCAATTCTCATTTGTACGCTTTGGTGCAATTTGTTTCTATGTGGGGCTTTGATATTTTTTTCTAATAGTACATTTTTGTACAATTCACATCTTACAAATGCATACATATTAGCCACCTCTTGGAATATTTACAAATTCCCACGACATCAATCTGTTTTTCTATATTGTGCAACCCTAATTAGTTGATATATTGTTTTTAAAGTGGTCATAAAAATAAATAGCTTAAATGTCATAGCTTGACTGCTTTAATAGCTACATTCTGTTAGTAACTTCTTGTACCTAGTTACTTTATCAAATGCACAGAGTAGCTTGTACCTTCAAAAGGTGTTTTTACAAATGAGCTCGAGTAACATGGCTAGGCGCCGTGTATAGCGTAAGTGTTTTGAAGACTTGTCTGGCTGTCTTCATTCTCTGAAGTTTTCAGCTAATTAGCTTCATAAGTCTTTGCACATTGTCTTCTAAATAAAGAGGAGCACTGTGTGATGCATTAGAGAGAACAATATGTTTTGTTGCTGGTGTGAAACAATTACAAAAACCTGGGGAGAACACGCTCTAATCATCTTTTTCACACCTAATTAGTCACGATAATGAGAACGCAAACTGACCATAAAAAGCGGGTGTTCATTCGCTCACCGAGTCAGCGACACCTTACCAACGTTATGTAGTTTTGAATAATTCCACCCTAATAATTCCACCCTGTCGCTTTGTCAGTGACTTCAGCTGCAAACAAATGTTTCGTGACCTTTCACATGTATTTAAACTCAATGCATGTTGTTTGTTTCCATGCATATAACCCGTTTGAGGTTCAGTGCAGAGTACTTAGGCTACTAGGTTTAAAAATGCAAATGTAATGAGTGGTTAAGTGCTCAGGTGGTTTGTTGCCTTCAGAAGAACCGTTATTTACACATTCAGTCTCGGATCAAAACAGACAACACCAAAGATTGGCTCGCACAGGCTGTTTTACAAATACTAAAAAGAAGACATTTGGACATAAAATTGGTCATATTACCAGCGTTTCCATTCACCAGGTGTTATAGATGTGTTAAAGGAGTTTGGTTGCCGGTTGGATCAATAGCTCTTTGTAGACTCTTTGTAATTGGTTTGTTATAGACAGACTGACCGCAGCCACTGTTCTGACCCCCTGCTACCCTTATAGCAACTGTTTTCATTTAACACAGACATGCACGTGTTTGTGTGTGTGCTTAGTGGGGTTTAATAGGGAACATGTAGCGATAGCTGGTGAATATGTTTACAAAACATTCTTTAAATATACAGGGTCTTGCAGCTTTTGCGTGGGTTTAATCTTTGTTATAAATGCCTCTTGATAACAGCATTCTTGTCCTGACTTGTTTGAAGCGCGTACCGCTTTGTATTTTTATATAACTCCATACTTTTATTCCAACATTTTGCAGCTCAAATATATGCACATTTCTAGAGTTAAATGCGACATACTATAATAATATATGCTAATAATGCTAAGCACCCTTTTTAATACGTTCAACCTTAAATGTCCAATGTGTCATTTTCTGCCGGATCTACTGACAGAAAAGCTATGTCTTCAGAGGTGTATAAAGACCTTACATAATGAAGCGTTATGTTTTTATTTCCTTAGAATGAGCTATTTCTATCTACATACACCGCGGGTCCCATCGCATGGAATTCGCCATGTTGTTTCTACAGTAGACCTAAATGGACAAACTGCTCTACAGAGCGTGTTTCGTAAGTGCGTTAGCTCCTTCAGCAAAGAAGCGAAACATTCTTAAATCAAAATACTATTACTTGACGAAAAAAGTGACATAAGATATTTGGTCTTGTTTTATGAAAAATAATATAAGAATTAGGTAAGTTTATTGTAAAAACAAGCAAAAAAATCTGTCCATGGGGTGAGAAAAATAAACTTGAATTAGGTACTTGACAAAAAGGTCAAACTAAATTTTTGTTTAAGTTTTCTTAAAGTTTATCTTTCTCACCCCATGGACAGATTTTTCTGCTTGTTTTTACCATAAACTTACATAATTCTTACATTATTTTTCATAAAACAAGACTAAATATCTTGGGTCACTTTTCTTGTCAAGTTTTTTTATATTGATTTCAGAATTTCTAGATAATTTCACTAAAAACAAGACAAAAATGCTTAGTAAGCATGTCATTTTTTGCAGTGTAGTCCTCTGTCAGCCTCCGTAGTGCTTCGGGAGGGGTTGAGTGAGTCGTTGGTTGCAATTCGCAACCTCAACGCTAGATGCCACTAAATTTCATACGCTGGACCTTTAAACTCATAAAGCAATGTTATGGAGTCTTTGTCAAACCAAACAGACACTAAGCAGCTCTCTGTAATGGGAATATTCCCAAATAATCAGAGTCAGCGACTATATGGCGAGTGCTTTGTGACTGAATGTGCTGATTAGGGCGCATGATGGACGACCTGTTTGCTTTCCAAAAGTCAGGCACCTCTTTGGCCGCGTGCCTTCTGAAGTCTCATTCGCTCCGGCTTTCTCTGTGTACAGACATTTGAAGACACATCCGATCCCCAGCCCCCACTGCACTTGCATCAAACTTTCTGCATCCCTGGCCCCCCCTTTGACAATCCCTGAAGGCAACACAGCTTGTTAGGGAATAAACCCGCTTCACCATGGGTTTTTAGTCTGTAGTCTGGTCTAGAACACAATCTATGATTAACTCTTTGAAAAAAGTAACTCGTGGCCTCTGTGGCCTGAGGTTCAAATTGCAGAGTCAGGAAATCAAGGTAAGCATTTGTTAAGAAGCAACAGCTGGAAGTGTTTTTACAGGAGAGAACAGTAAAAGGGATCTGGTGTTTATGAGAACCCCCTATCCTCGTGATCCTAACACAAGCAGTACCACCATCTAAGTCTGTCCAGAGAAAGAAAATGGTTTGTGTTTCAAGAAAAGACCATTTCCTCCAGGGAAATGTCCAGTTGTTACTGGATTTGTATGTACTTGTATTCAATTCCCCTGAGACTCTCAATCAAGGGAATAACTCTTACCAGAATGATCCACAGCTTGTTTTTTTATTTGTTGTATCAAGGCTAAGGGTGTATTTGATTCCGGTTTGATCTATTTTCAGGACTTGAAACCCCTGCTCTAAATCCTCAACCTTTGGACACCAACATCCTCTAGACCTTTTATTGTCTGACTGAATCTCGTGAAAACATGTCAATGTCATATTTCACCACATAGGTGAAGGAAGTCAAGTAACAAATTATGTATGCCCAAAAAAAATAAGATACTGTAGAATATTGGATATAGGAATATGGATTACAGTGTGATGAAAGCTGACATTTTGCTGGCATTTAAGTAATATAAACTTCCCATTATACTAATACTTCTGTCTTTTCACTATTCATTTTTTACAATCTTATTCAATCCCTTCAAATATTTGTATTATAATATTTTTTTCATGACAGTTGTGCATTTTTCTACCACATTCTATTTACAGTGAACTGGTTGCATGTTCACTTCTGAGTTACAATTTTACTTCTTAATAGTGATTCTATACTACTGTATGAATGGAGAATTGGGGTAAAAAGTACTGTAAGTAAAAAAAAAATCAAAAATAATAAAGGAACGGTTCACCCACAAATGAAAATTCTGTCATCGTTTACTCACCCTTGAGTTGTTCCAAATCTGTATAAATGTCTTTGTTCTGATGAACACTGAGAAAGATATTTGGAAGAATGGTTGTAACCAAACAGTTCTTGGCCCCCCATTGACTTCCATAGTAGGAAAAAATGACAATGGTAGTCAAAAGTGCCCCAGAACTGTTTGCTTTCCTACATTCCTCAAAATGTCTTCTTTTGTGTTCAACAGAACAAAGACATTTAGACAGATTTGGAACAACTTGAGGGTGAGTAAATGAAGACAGAATTTCATTTTTTGCGTGAACTGTTCCTTTAAGCAAAATAACATTTCTGGAGTTTAATATGACCTATGCGTTTTCTTCATAAGATTCCATCAATCCTCTTAAAAACAGTAATAAGCACCGTTTTAGAGGTTTAAGCAACATTATTTACCCCAAATCAACAAGTCCCACTGTGAGTGAATTGTATTGGCTCGTTGATTTTGCATCACGTAGTAAGTGAAACTACGTGAGGGTCTTTTCTGAGACCAGCCTTCAGCATCTAATAGACAGTCTATTCATGAATGTGAATCGAGCGTTTGCATTTAAGTAGGTGACTGGTATTATAATGCGCAGCGGGCTTGTAGTCTAATGTGCGTCTGCATTAAGACCCCTAGGCTGTGCTTTCCCACTGCTTACCTCAAAGATGCTGAAGGGGGAGAAATCTCTAATTTTGTGGGTGGTAACTTTAAGACCTGTCTAGACCTCACATGTTATACCCTCAGGGCTTTGAATAGAAACCAGTTTTGGTGAAATAGGTGCCAAACTGGCTTTTGTTAATGAAACTGCTGTTGTATTTGGAGGTGATTGTCGAGACGGGCCAGGCAATGGAAAAAGGCATGAAAGTAAAGAAAAAAGCTTACCCAGCTGGACCTGGTGCTGCAATGCCATTAAAGATCCTCTTAAAAGTATCAAGGCTAAGCCTTCAAACCTAATCAATCTACAACAGAGCTACCGTTGTCTTGTTTTAATTGTATTTTCCTTCCAGCTTCACAGCAAAATCTGTCTGGATGCTTTGATTGACAGGTATAATTGCAGAGCTTAATAGCACTTTACTATCAGTTTGTGTTTATGTGGGACAGTGTATTATTAAAATGCCTTGCAGACATAGATGAGAAGGTAAACTTCATGACTCTTGGTTGTTTAGTCTATTACCTCGGAAGGCAGAGTTATACCAATATTACAAAGACAGACAAATAGATGTCTGAAAAGATCATTGTTCATTTGCATACATGCATACATACATACATATATAATGACATGTTTTTGCGACCTTGAAATGGTTTAATTTGTGCTTTTTAAGATGTTCATCCATATTTTGTTATAATACCGTACTTTCTTTATCATTTAAGACTTTTAGACATTTCTTCATTGTCTGGGCAATATCATAAAAATACTGAATGTGATAGCACAAGTATGCCAAGCATCTTCTATTTGATGATGTCAGTTTTACATTAAGGAGATGTTGCTACAAAGTTTAACATTTACAACTTTTTTAATGTAAAAGGTATTTTTGCTTACATGTTTTTACTCAATAACAGACGTGTGGAGAATGTGAACGTTTCTGCAATGTATGTTCATGTGCTTCTTGATTTTCACTTGACTTTCTTGACATCATTTTTACGCGAAAAACATTGATCAGGTGAATTGAATTTCATATTTTTTTCAGTCATTTTGTTGCTAACCTATAGATAATGTTGATGTTTTTGGTTCCAATTATTGGAACCCACAAATTCCTCCCAATTGCATTTCTTTGGTTTAAACATCAAATCCAGAGCATGCATGGGTGCTGAGGTTGTTTTGCAGCTGTTATACGTCTTTATGTTGAACGCCAAACCTCAATCTACCACCACGCACTTCATAAAAATCACCACCTCTCGTTTCCTGTCATCATGTATAGATCGCTGAAGTTCATCAGTTCACGGCTCTTATGTTCTGACAATATCTTTGATTCCTTAAGGCCCTGTGTGATGAGATTCTGTCGTTCTTTTATCTCAAGCCCTACGCTCTGATAAGATTTTCTCATTTCAGTTTATAGAAAGCATGAGGATTGGGATTTTTCCGGTGAGGAATTCGAGCTAGTGAGACGAGGGATTAAAAGGGGAATCCCTCGGGGACACAAGGATAAAATGTGTCGCCACCACCTCTGGACGAAGAAATCAAACAAGGGAGGCTGAGCTGCTATAAGGCACTTGTCCTCACTAGCCTTGGCTTCTGATGGAGCACATTACACGGTAGATTGAGAAAGCTTGTGGAGATACAGAAGATTGTGTCTTTTTCTTTGGAGGGTGAAATTCAGAGTCTCTAGCTGCGCGGACGCTAAATTTACATCTGGCTCGGTCTGTGTGTGCCATGTGTCGCTGGCATTCTCCCTTGAGACAGTGTTGCTGGCATTGGTGCCTTCGGAGTCCAGGTTTGTGAGATCAGAGGTTTGTGGCCTAGCAACTGTTTGTTTGGGTTTCAGTCGTAGCAGAGATGGGGGCTTTCTTTCGTACGATTGTTTGGAGTTCCTTTGTACGCCCTAATGCACTTGTATACTCTGAAGCCTTTTAGCTTTGTCAGAAAGCAAAATATAGCATTCTTTATATATTTGTTTGGAGAGTCATGTTTCGTTTCAGTTGTTTATGTTTTGCGGTGTTAGGACATACCCTTAAAGATCGGGTAACACACGCAGTTTCTGCCAATCTCATATTCATCTTGAATGAATATGCACGTACATGCCGATTGCCAACAAAACACAGACGTATGACTTAGTTTGACTTACCGCGTGCAGTTCATGTCCGGCATCTTTTAGCACTGGAATCGCGCCATCTATCAGTTTAAAACGATCTCCAAATCCAGCGTTATATCCACCTTTTATATAACATCCATCACTGAAATGCCGTGAACAAACAAACACACAACTTCTCTCACTATCGAGTAACGAGCTGCAGCTGCAGGCCCACAGCGCAGCCAATTTTGATGGTAAGCGGGTTTTCCTATCGCTCGTCGGTTGGCGCGTGGGCAGACTATTTCTTTCGCCTTGCCGTGCTTTTCCGGGAGAATTGCCCAATAAAAGGAATAGGATCTCTGTTACGAAACAGGGATCAAGAAAAAAACTTTCCGAAACAAGTTGGAGTGCTGGGGGAGTGTATCAAGCGCTGAAATACTACGTCATGCGTCCAGCTCGTTTTTTAACAAGTTGACCATGTTAAGCATGAGAAGCCAGCACGTTTAACAGTGTAAAGAAGTCAGAATGCATGAAATTATGCAGAATGCATGTTACCCGATCTTTAAACGCTGGCATTAAATCTTTGTGCCGTACCATTTGTGCTATGGAAATAAAAGATAGCTAAACTAGTCTTAACAATTAAACTTGATGATTAAGACAAATAGGTTTTCACCATGATTCTTTATTTATCATGATATTAAAAGGCTGGAAGAAAATCCAAAGTTTTACGACGGGTTGTTGTGGTGGCGTTTATGTTCACTGCTGCTAAATCTTGTAATTACAATAATTCCAATATGACCTGAAGGCAGCGTAACTTTGACTTAAAGTGTTTCTTGGTGCAAATGAAGCATTTTTATATTTTATTGTTTTTTTACGAAAGAGTAAAACGTGTCTGTCTGCATTCATTATCACTGGAGTTTCTCATATAACTGCTGACATCTGGTAACTGGTTCTTATGAGAACACCTCTGGACAGCTTTTCAAGATCTCATAGATTTATTAAAACATGATGTATGGCATCTTTATACCTGTTGTGTCTTCCCCTTTTATCTGTGTCTGAGTTTGGGAGAGATGTTAGTTTTAGCAAGAGAAACGTCACGTCTTGGCAAGTTTGTATCAGATCTCTTTTCTTGTCTGATCTTGTCGGGGGAATTTATATCTATGTTTTGGTCAGTTTTAGTCTGCAGCCTCATATAAAGTAATTTACTTAAATTCCTCTGTGTCGTGACTCGTGTATAACAAAGACAGAGAGACTAACATTCTTTTTTATAAATACCATAGCATACATCATTTTTAAGGTTTAACGGATATCATTTATTGTGTGTTGTTTTACTGAAGTAAATCCCATAGATTTAAAGGAATAGTTCACCTTGAAAAGAAAACATAATTTACTCACCCTGTCATTTTAAATCTGTGTTTTAATCTTAAATCATTTCTTTCTTCTGCAAAACACAAAAGAAGATATTTTGAAAAATGTTGCTAACCAAAAACCGTTGGTCCCCATTAACTTCTATTGTATGGACATAAAACCAATGTCAAGGGGGACCGACGGTTTCCAACATTCTTCAAAATTATCTACTTTTGAGATGAAACTCTATTCTTATTTTGGAGCTTCTTGTTAGGAGGGTTTCACACTGCCTCTCATGGATTGTGGTTGTCTGTGTGGATGTACTTTGAGAAGTAAAACCCTGTTATTTCAGTGCTGTCAACCGTTTTTAGTTCAGCCTGTTTTTAGAGTTCAGTGAAGTTTGTCTGCAGACGTACGAGAACAGACCGGATATTCAACAGTGAGTGTCATAATGGCATAAAGAGATAATTGTAGTAATTAAAAAGTTGTACAGTTTCCTTTTACTTTTATATAAATAGTGACAGTAACTGTTTATGTTGTGCCCCTACAAGATATTTTTATTCTCAGGTAGTGGTATAATGTGTAGCACTAGTTAAGGATACCTGTTTTGAAAACAAAATTCATTATTTTCATTTTTCATTATATTTGCAATAATATGGAAATTACACAAGGGATAGTTGACCCAAAAATGAAGATTCTGGCATCATTGTTCACCCTTATGTCGTTTTAAACATGTATGACTTTCTTCTTCTAAAAACAAAAATGATATTTGAAGAAAGGGAATCGCATTGTTTATAGCTTTAGATATAGCCATTTTATAATAGATTTTTTAAAGGAATTGTTCACCCAAAAATGAAAATTCTGTCATGAATTACTCACCCTCGAGTTGTTTCAAACCTGTATTGAACACAAAAGAAGATATTGAAAGAATATAGGAAACTACACAGATCTTGGGCACCATTGATTCCCATAGTAAATTGTATTGCTACTATGGTAGTCAATGGTGCCCCAGAACTGTCTGATTACAAACATTCTTCTAAATACCTTTTTTTTGCGATCAGCAGAACAATGAAATTTATACAGGTTTGAAACAGCTTGAGGGTGAGTAAAAGTTGACAGAATGATCATTTTTGGGTGAACTATCCCCTTTAAAGTATAAATAGTTATTTATAAACACTGGACACTTAATGCACTCACTGGTCACAACATGTGACTCATCTTAGCTGTACAATAAACATAAACTGAGTTCTAATGGACTGTGTTTGTTTTGGGTGAAAATCAAACTGCTTTTTCTTTTCCAAGTGTAAAAGAGCAAATTATGTTCTTTGGAAGTTAAAACATGGTGTTTTGTAGTGTTGTGGATGTCGAACCTGTGCATAAAGTATTGAAATGTTTAACGCAGAGGCAGCAGACTACTTGGTGAAGGAATAGTCGGCCTTATTGTCCTGTACAGGAAGCTACAGGTCACTGCTTCACTGCCCTACGGCCTCAGGCTGGGTTATTAGTGGGCTATAGGTCTTTTTGATCTGTTCCTGTCTCTCACTTTCACACACATCATGACAAAACACACACATGCAAACGCATACTGGGACATTTTCATAAAGGAGCAAATAACCAGCGTTACGAGTCTCGTAAAATGTCTCTGTGTTCCTTAATTTCTCCTTTTCAACCCTCATTAGGAGAAAGAATGTGCTCTACTTTCCAGGTGCTTGCTGACTTTACAATGTTTAACATTTTCTTGCCAAAAGAAAACAGCAAGTATTTGGATGCCCATTACCAAAAGCTCACTCCATTGTAATTAAGGTGTGAAATTGTGTTGCAATGTGTTAAGGTGTGAAAAAGTTGCAGACACCAACAAAAAAGTTTTCATTTGCATTTATCATTGTAATATCTTGGTTTTTGGACATGCACCAGGGGAATCTTTGAATAGTGATATATACATTTACATTTATGCATTTGGCAGATGCTTTTATCTAAAGCGACTTACATTGCATTATACTATACATTTGTTTTCTAAGCATGTGCAATCCCTGGGATTGAACCCATGATCTTGGCGTTGCTAGCGCCATGCTCTCACCACTGAGCCACAGGAAAGCTATATATAAATATAGTAGTAGTTGTATTACTGTTTACCATTGCTGCACCATGAGATCCCCTCACTACATGGGTCAGAAAGAATGTCTCAAATCTTGTCTATATTAATCTGAATATTGGAGTTCTGCGTGCCTACACTCTTAAAAACAAAGGTGCTTCACAATGCCATAGAAGAACTTTTTTTGTCTTAACTGGTTCCATACAGAACCTTTAACATCAGAAGAACCTTTCTGTTTCTTAAGTAAGAAAGAGATGGTTCTTTAAAGAACCTTTGACTGAATGGTTCTTTGTGGAACCAAAAATAGTTCTCCTATGGCATCAGCAATGGCAATTCAAGTACCTTGAATTGAAAGTGGGGGAAAATGCTAGACGTGCCAAATATGGTCGCTCTTAATGCGTTGTGTTCCAGACAGTCCTAATTTCTTTAGTCTGTCATTGCACACTTACACATTGCACTTAACGGTTCGGTTGATTTACTCACTTCAATCAAAGTTGCCAAAGACACAAAGAATCCTAAAGAGCTCATTAAACTTTGTGAATTGCATGTGTTTCCATGTAGGTCAGCATCTTGTGTAGATTGTTAGAAGTTCCTTATTTATTATCGTAGCACACTTAAATTTGTGATACTAATCAGCTTTTTCTCTCTCGCTTTCTCTACCGATGCATGATTTATTTATCGCAGGCCGAGTGATGACCCCATCTATAAATGGCATCGCAGATGATCATTAAAAAAATATGAGGCATCTATCAGCTAGCTAGACCCTGCGAGCTTCATAGGGGGTGTTCATAGGGGGCATCTGCCACAAACATTGCGAAATTACTCACAATAACATATTCGCCATTAAGCATTTTTCAAGAGTTAATGGTGGATAGACTGACTTGCTGTATTAGTTAAGTACGCTCTTAAAAATGAAGGTGCTTCACAGCGATGCCATAGAAGAATTATTTTTGGTTCCACAAAGAACCATTCCGTCAAAGGTTCTTTAAAGAACCATCTCTTTCTCAACTTTTTTCGACACAAATAACCTATTGTGAAACAGAAATGTTCTTCAGATGTCAAAGGTTCTTTATGGTACCAAAATCGAAGAACCTTTTGAATCACCTTTTTTTTAAGTGTGTAGTGTTCACTAAGACAAGTATCGCTGTGTATTTTATCTTAACAAGCCCCTTTGTCATGTGACCTGCCTTGTTTGTGCTTTACATGAACGATTGTTGTCTTGAAATTAAAACTGTACTTTTTTTGTGTTGTTTTCAGTTGCCTTTCTAGGAGACATTGCACTTGATGAAGAAGACATGCGCATGTTTAAAGTGGACCGCATTGTAAATCTAGCTCAGAGAACGGTCACAATTCTTAATAACACGGAGACTGGTAAGTCATAGTGTGTGTGTGTATGTGTGACTTTGTGTGCACACATATGGAAGTGCTTTATAATAAACTTTGCGTCAGTCTTAATTGGTGCTCGAAAACGCGGCAAGAGAAATTTATTCCACAAGTTAATAAACCAGCTGAGAAAAGCCTGTCAAAAACTATTTTCACAACTTCTCATAATTAATACACAAGACAGAAAAGGAAAAGCGATCATGATTCCTCCCATAATTCCTCTTTACTTTAATGATGTTCTCACCACAGAGAGGAGAGAAAGTTTACTGTGAGAATAGGCAGGTGATGAATAAATGGAAACAAGGCTTGGGTTCAAGCTTTAGATAAGACCAGTCTGTTTAGCTAAATCCCAGGAAAATTAATAAGTAATAAAATGATTCCTATGTTGCTGGTTTTTTGGACCAGTCTGTGTTGTTTAGTTAGCCAATCTTAATTGTAAATCTAACGTATTCATAATTAAACCTCAGTGTTTATTTGATGTTGGAAATGATAGGTTCACGATCCAATGAGACGAGTCCAAACAATACTGCATCCAATCAGGGGTCCCGTCGCAGGAAGAGAGCAGCAACCTCCAGACCTGAGAGGGTGTGGCCTGAGGGTGTCATCCCTTATGTCATCAGTGGGAACTTCAGTGGTAAGTGAATTCACTTGGTGTGAGAGGCTGTGCCTTATTGTGCTTATAGTCACCGCTTCAAATGGTTTGCAGGCCTTCCACAAGGACCTTAAAGACACATTATGTAAATACTAGCGCAGCGCTATACTGTATATTTTATTCACTTTTGTGCTTTTATTATCTCAGATATTTTTAACAATGTTTGAATCCGGAGAAATTAAAAATTGTATTCCCCTTTTCATTGCATGAAAATGGGTGCCTGTCAACATCTGTGTTATCCCAGCTTTTAGAAATCATAGATGTGTTCGACTTCATGCGGCGCTGCTCAGAAGGTTTGGCAAAAGTATCGCAAAGCCTTTGTTATCAAGCTACGCCTTTGTTATATTCTGCGACCTCTAGCGGCAAAAATGACATATTCTGCCATTAAGTTGGCATTTCATATCATTTTAATAAAATAAGATGTTCTTAAATGAGCAAATAAAAAATAATGGTCACACTTTGTTTTAAGGTCCAATTCTCGGTATTAATAAACCATTAACTATGACTTTTGCCTCAGTTTAAACTACTAATTTGTTGTTTATTAAAAGTTAGTAAGGTAGTTGTTAGGTTTAGGAATTGGGTAGGATTAGGGAAGTAGAATATGGTCATGTTGAATATGTGCTTTATAAGTACTAATAAACAGCCAATATGCTAAAAATAGGCATCTAATAAGCAACTAGTTAATAGTGAGAATTGGTCCCTATACTAAAGTGTTACCAAAAAATCCCTTTATCAGTGAAGCTGGTAGATTATGTTGGCAGTGGGTAGCCCCGCCTACAACAAAAGCTCATTAATCCAAAATCTTGCTTCACAAAGCTAAATATCGTCGCTGTCCTTCTGAAACCTTGTATGTGCAAATTGGCTGTTTTTCAGGAAATGGAAAAAAACACTGTACTTTTTATATGATTACATACTGCAGGGTTTTTCCTGCATAGAGAAATTGGAGGCGGCCGCCTCCGTCAAATGTCGTGCCGCCTCAGGCTCTCGCCAAAATTATGTTGCGAGTCTTCACAAGAAATGCTGCGTGCATTTAACAGACTGTCATTTGTAACTGCAGTTGCGACATTACGCCACAGTGGAGGCGCTGTTTCGTGATCAGCACACTGAGGCGCTAAAAAGAGATGCAGAACAAGAGCCAGCCTGTGTTTCACTGCTGTTTGTTTTGTATCCAAGTACGTTTCATTTCTTGAAATTTATTAAATTAACATGACGTACATCATTGTAATGTCTTTAGCTGTGCAGTTGGATCGTTGAATCAGCGTATACTGTACACAGCGAGTTCGCCAGTATGAACGCACATTGCGTTCAGAACGACTCGCACACGAATGACTCATTTGAACCGATTCATTTAAACTATTGAACTTTTCAGTCAGTAGCGAATATAAGAGATCCTTGAATCAGGTGAACCACAGAGAATGCAAGATGTGAATGAGCTTTGCTCATTTAGACAGACTGGTTAATTCAGTTGGCTATTGTGGGATAAAAAGTTAGTTGAAATGATAAAAAGCTTTATTTGATAAAAAAAACATTTCTGTTTGGTTGAATAAAAGTAATGTTTTATATAACTTAATAATTGTCATTTTTATCTAATTTTATTAGAACTTTTAATATGTCAAACTCGAAGTCACTTTGGTTGAGCCACTTAAAGGTACAGTAGGACTACGTGTGTGTGTGTGTGTGTGTGTGTGTGTGTGTGTGTGTGTGTACAAGATCAGGATGGCACCACCTCCGCCTCATTTTGAGCCAGGAAAAACCCTGTACTGTATTGTCAAAGTTGAAAAGCACTTTTTAATACTTAATTGGTTAGATATTTGTAAAACCCAGTAACAAGCATAAAGGGTGACTAATGAAAATGATTTGTAATAAAAATCACGAAATATGGAGATTCAAAGTTTCAGAAGGACAGCAGCAATATGTAACATTATATTTTGGCTGTGACATTCGGATTGGCTGTGATTTTGCCAAAAAGTATGGCAATTAATTTAAAATAGACCTACCAGATTTTGTCTGAATTTTTTTTTCACAACATATTCTTTTTAATAGTCCTATCAATTAATGCCTTTTACTCACCTGTACAATAAACTGGACTTTGTGTGTGTGTGTGTGTGTGTGTGTGTGTGTGTGTGTGCGTGCGTGCGTGTGTGTGTGTGTGTGTGTGTGTGTGTGTGCGTGTGTGCGTGTGTTTGGGTGTGTTGTACAGGTAGCCAGAGAGCCATATTCAGACAGGCTATGAGACACTGGGAAAAAAACACCTGCGTGACTTTCATTGAGAGAACAACAGAGGAGAGCTACATCGTCTTCACCTACCGGCCGTGTGGGTAAGTGTGTGCGTGAGAGTCAAAACAGAGTTTGTGTGTCTGTCTGTAGTATGTTTAAATGTTTCCACAGCAGGAGGATGTCTTTGACTCCTTCAGGAAGAAATCACGTCTGTCTCTCCTGCTCACGAGGAGCATGTGCTTTTCTTCTTTATTTTACTCAGCCTTTCTTTTTCAAGCTCTTCCTGATTTATCGCCTAAATGGTTTTCTGTCCTCTTCATCCGTCCTGTTCCACTGCTCCTGGTTATCTTCGTTGTGTGCCAATAAAAGGGTTTGCGTGTGTGTGTGGGCCCTCGTGTCTTGACCTACCGATTTCTCTATTCTTCACTGAGGAAACACCAGGCGACTTTGTCACAATGTTCACCACGGGACTTGTCACCTGAAAGTATGGGTTTTATTCTCTCACAAAGGCTCCCTGTAGATGCTTTCATGGGGTGTCAGAAGTTCAGACCACTAGCTTGTTTGACAAATCAGAGCCCTGGAATCAATGTTGGCACCATATAGCTGTTTTCCCCTGCAGGAATACGGTTTTTGATCTATTGAAATAGGAGTTTTTCACAGTGAACACAGAGTTTGATGTACTGTGTAGATTAATTGAACTTGTTCACACATAGCTTCATTGTCAGTCCACCGAAAAAAAGAAAAGTTTTAAAGCTAAGCAGTAAATCCTTCATGTCATTCGGAAATTGTTATGATATTACACCCGTAAGCACATTTACATGCGAATTACACAGATATATAGAGGTATAGGCAGTCAGAATAGTTTGTTTGCCATTCACCCAGAATTCATTACTGCACTTAAAGGGATAGTTCACCCAAAAATGAAAATTCTGTCATCCCTTACTCACAATCACTTTCAAACCTGTATAAATTTTGTTGTTCTGCCAAACACAAAAGAACACAAAAAAAACATATATTTGGAAGAATGTTTGTAATCAAACAGTTCTGGGGCACCATTGACTACCATAGTAGAAAAAATCTACTATGGTAGTCAATGATGCCCCAGAACGGTGTAGTTTCCATATTCTTGAAAATATCTTCTTCAAAGACATTTGTATAGGTTTGAAACAACTTGAGAGTGAGTAAGAGATGACAGAATTGTCATTTTTCGGGTGAACAATGCCTTTAAAGCTAACCGCAGATTAGGTAATTATAACAGAACATGTGTACTTGTGTACTTGTGTACTAAAGGGGTAGGGGACATTCCCCTTCTAGTTGGCATTTTATTAGACATGGATTGGATTGGATACCAAAAATAATAAAGCTCATAATTTACCGTCATGCCATCCTAGATGTCTGACGTCCTATCTTTAGCTGAACACAAGTGAATCGTTTCATATTAAATTGCTGTCATGTTATCTTCCTGTAGGGATCCGACATGTTTCTTGTGTTTGTTTGTCATGTGCGTGTTTGTCATGGGACAGGCAAGAGATTTGAAGTTATCGACACATAGGGCTTGGATCTGTTTGTTTACATTTTCATTGTGCTAAATAAGCTCAACATGTTTAATAGTTGTCTATCACAAGCCTAGGATTTCTCCTCATAAAATGTTTAATAACTCAGTGGAGTCATTTGGACATGTGGGATGGCATGAAGGTAAATAATGAGACAATGTAGTCCTTTAAGGGACAGTTCACCCAAAAAGGAAAATTCTGTCATCATTTACTCACCCTCAGCTTGTTCCAAACCTGCATAAATGTCTTTGTTCTGCTGAGCACAAAGGAAGATATCTAGAAGAATGTCAGTAACCAAACAGTTCTCATCCCCATGTACTGCCGTAGTAGGTCAAATAAATACTATGGGAGTCAATGGGGGATGAGATCTGTTTCTGACATTCTTCCTAATATCTTCCTTTGTGTTTAGCAGAACAAAAAAAAATGTATAATGGTTTGGAACAACCTGAGGGTGAGTAAATGATGACAGAAATTGTATTCATTTTTGGGTGAACTAACCCTTCAAGGAAAAAGTAACATTGACAGATAAATGTTACATAGACAGTCTGCTTTCTATTTGTTTAAGTAGACTTTGCGGTCGAGCAGTCAAGGAAAACGACTGTTTTCATCCTGGGCCGCCTTTTTAGTCATTTTTAGTTCTTAGAAAGTACAGGCGTCCTTTATGTCTCACTGCAGGTCATGATGGACAAGCAAACACTGTGTGTGTGTGTGTGGAGCTGGGGCTAGCGAGGTGATGATACGTTACGCTTTTTTGCCCTTCGCAGCCAGCGGTAGTTGCCAATGGGGGGAGCCATGGTCTGATGAGCCTCTGTGTGTGAGTGTGTGTGTTCAGGCGATGCCCGTCCACGCTGTGCAAAGTTCAAGGTAGAATTTCTGCTGGGTGCACAGTAATTAAAGAGTGTTTTTTTGCACCCACACAGTCTGTGCGTGTAGGTTTGTGCGTTTGTGCTCTGTGTGTGCTGTGGATGTGTGTTAGCCAGCAGTCTTTCTCTCACAAATAACATGACCTTTCAGAAAGAGATTGTTTTATTGCGTTTTGTGTGTTTTTGTGCTTGTGTGGTATTAAGGACCCCTTAAAATCAAAATAGGAGTTAGTGGCTTTGAGTTTGTAGGTTTTTAGGTGTCTGTTAGTTTTGAGCCGTCTGTATGCTAACGTGTTCCAACATAACCGTTTAGCAGATATGCTTCTACTGTCTTTCTCTTCTGGGAAAACAGACCAAAATGCTGAAGACTTACTGAGATACACCGTTTTTCGTCAAATTCTCTCAATAGTAAATATGTTCCTCTACCTAAAACCACCTGCCAGGTGGGAAGTGGCAAATCATGGTTTGTGGCTGTGAAGTAAACTCAAAGCTACTGTCTGTTTATAAAATAAAAGAAGCCTTTCCTAATGTCCTGCTCTACTCTTTTAATAGGAAATGTGTAAAAACAGAAAAGAAACAAACAAGTCAAGCGAATAAATAATTATAAAATAGATATATAGGAACTTAAAATGCAGCACAGGGTCTTACATTTAAAAAAAAACAAATGTTTGCGAAAAGACTGTCAGTGCAAATATTTACATTCCATACCACCCCATGCCTTTGTCATCAATACAATGAAATAAAGAATGCAATAAAATGGTGTATATTATTAACGATGGTGCCTAACTTTCACAGGTGCTGTTCGTATGTTGGACGGAGGGGAGGAGGTCCTCAGGCTATATCCATCGGGAAAAACTGTGACAAGTTTGGAATTGTGGTGCATGAGCTTGGTCACGTGATCGGATTCTGGCACGAGCACACACGGCCCGACAGAGACGATCACGTCAGTATTATACGGGATAACATTCAGCCAGGTAGGACACATTTATTTTAAAAAAACTCACACACCCTAAAATGATCATTATGAAACGGTCACGTCTGCTCGTTGATTCTGATTGGTTGAGCCGAGTTCTAAGCAGTTATAAAATACCCCGATTTATAACTGCTGACTGCATTACATTGCCTAAATATCACTTTATTTACTTTATTTTATGAAACCTTGCTGCGCATATGGAATAACCGTTTTATAAAAGCAATAAGCCCGCGAAGCAGTGGGTTACAAGTGCATTTTATAACAGCTTAGGAGGTTTTTAGGCAACTGCTTCTTGGGGCTTATTTCTTAACCCATTGCTTTAATAGCGTGCGTTTATTAGATTCGCGTACAAATGTTGCGTGAGGAATCTGCATATATTGTTGTAAAACTGAAATTGTTATGGTAATATGCAGAAGATTGAACAGATGCGTTTAAGTGAGGCCAGCTCAGGCAAAAAGCACAAAACATAGTTTTGTGCCAATATTCAGAGAACATAATCAGCTGTTACACCACATGCTTGGAACAACGTGGCCCATTTTGTAAAACACATTCTTGGTTGCTGAGCTCAGCACAAATCCCACCTGCATATCCATTCCTCTTCAAGAATTGAATTGTTACACAATAGACAAATGTACAGTTGCCACAACAGTACAACAGTTATAACAGTTAAACACTGTATAAATGCTATTTGGTTTGACATTTTGTAAGACCAGTATAATAAGCAGACCTTATTTTGTAACATTTCACAACATGTTATGTAAACAAAATGTTTGTAAGCATTTAAATACTTACAGTTTACTGTTTTGACTGAAGACAAAATGACAAAAGTCTATTTAGAAATTTTACGGTTATTAGTGGAGTCTATATTTAATGTGATACTACACATGTGGATACTCTGCTAGGACACTTGTGTGAACTTGAAATAAACTGACATACAAAGCTCCTTTAAAATCACCAGCCGTCATTAAAGGGGTCATATGGCACCTTTATGTGTTTTTCTGTCTTTGGTGTGTTATAAGTTGCCCATGCATGTATTAGACACGTAAAATTGCAAAAATTAAAGTGTGGGAACAAAAGATGCATTCTATCTAAAAGCGAATGCTCACCCAGACCTGCCTGAAACGCCTCGTGTAACCACACCCCCACAAATCTACATCAGTTCGTGGTATGATTTGACTAACATATGTATACGCAAGTAAGGTGGGCGTACCTGTCAGTACGATTGCTTTGGAACCTGATGTTCCAAATATGGTAAGAGGCGTTACATTTCCGTCACACGCTTACAGCATTCGAACAATCACTGCGCACTGGTTAACTGGCCAATCATAGCACACCTCGCTATTCAGAGCGATGAGCTTTGTTAAAAATCCACGTGTTTCAGAGAGGCGGGGCAAAGAGGAGATACAAACATGCATAAAAAAATATTAAAAATACAGCGTTTTTCAACCTTAAATCGTGTAGACACATTGCATTACATCTAAAACAAACGATTATATTCGTTTCAGCCGTTTCATATGACCCCTTTAAAGTCATTTAAAATGATTGAAAATAGTTGGATGTGTGATAAGGTCTAGCATTATCTGTGGCTCTTGTTTTCATATTTTGTTATTGAATTCAATAAAATTCATATATCTGTAGATGTGCCTAAAGGGTTGAAGTTATTTTAAGTCCCACTGTACACCCAAAAATAACTCACCACAGGTCATTTTGGCAACCAACCAGCCGCACATGTACAGATCTGTCTGAGAAGCTGAAAATTCATAAAATCTTTTTGCAGCACCACCATGAACAAAGACAAATGTACAAGATATCCTGAAATAAGGACTGACAATATCTATGGAAATAGTGTTATTACATCCTTATTAGGTGGCACCACATCTTTGTACCAAATGAAGGCATTTATTCTTTAGCTTTAAAAATCATTGGGTTAAAATGCAGTGAAGAAATATTATAGATTTGTCAAATGTATTTTTACTTGTTTATGCACGGTACTTTTAGCGGCTTTCAGAATAATTGCCAACTGACAGGATATACGCTTCAGTATTTGTATGCTATGTTTACCCCCCATCAATACTTGGAAACGTTCCCAGAGTGCATATGTGCTGCTCTAAATGTATTGAACATGCAGAATAATAACAGAATAATCTGAAAAGTATATAAAGTTGTAATAATAATATCTAAAAAAAGCAAAAACGGTAGTAAATGAGACACAGACATCACTTATTTTCACAAGCGTTCTTGATATCCTCCCACAGGACAAGAGTACAACTTTTTGAAGATGGAGCCTGGTGAGGTGGACTCACTCGGAGAGGTCTATGACTTTGACAGTATCATGCACTATGCTAGAAACACGTTTTCCAGGTGAGAACCCGCCCTCCAACAGGTCTCTATGTCTCATTTTTATATATCGTTTCCCCTGAGTATACACCCCTTTACTATTTATTAACTTTCCTAAGTGATTATTTTTGCCTTGTGAGTGATGAACAGGTAAAAATGGCATTGGACCATATATATACATTGAGATTAAGGATGGTCTCACTTGCTAGGCTGTTGCCATGCACAACACAGTAAACACATTCATTGTTGTTATGTAACAACGTATGTGTCTTCATTAGTTTTTTGTGCAACTTGAAATAACTTTTATCTTGTATAATTCTGTAACAGTCAAATCTCTCTGGCACAAACACGTGGCTTTTTCCGCTGTATCAGGGTGACCCTTTACTGTGGCATCAGCACTTGTGAGATGTGCATGGTTATCTGAGCATCTCTCCTTCTGCTGAGCTTTCACAAGACAGCTTTTGTGCTTCTCACACGCCGATCAGTACTTCAGCAATCTGAGCGAGTCAGAGAAAGAATGAGAAAGCCCAAGATCATATAATTTCAGATCTGTTACATGATCTCATCTCTTTGTAAACTGAATTTATACTCGACTTCATGTTTCTCCTCATGGTTTCTGTGGCAATACCATGTGATGGGGCCAATATGGCCTGGCTTGAGTTTAGGGATTAAGCTTTATTCAGCTTTGAACAGCTGCTACCAGATTTACCTTCACTATATTTCCTGCTTCTAGGTAGAGGAACATCCTTTCATTCGTGGTATGTGTCCAGACACATTCCACAATACATTTTAATAAAATTATGAAGCCAAACGTTTTTGTTTTTTGGTATAACATGCGATGAAGAATCGTGTGCCATAAGAGCAGGAAGGAACTCAACAGAAAGCAGCTATTTATTTATTAATGTACACTACTGATCAGCTATTTATTTACAGATATGGAATTTCTAATGAGAAAAGTAATGGCCGTGGCTTTTGTCTTTCTCTGCGATTTGATTGGATGTATAAAAACAGCCGTTGCATTTTGAAATGGAACTGGCAGCAGACTGACAGTTGAAGGGGAGGAGCTAACGGATGCTCCGCCCAAGCCGTCTAACATACATCATTTAAGATGGATAGTCATTACAGGAAGGAAGTGCATTTTCAGATTTTAACTAAAGATTATTTTTATTAGGGCACACAAATTTGAAAAAGAAAATGGCCCACATTGATAAACTATTTACAATAAACACGGCAATATTTCATGAAAAAATAGGCTATTTAATTTTTAATTTCACTGGGACTTTAAAGTCTACATAATTTTTACCCAGTTTTCCTTACGTTCGTGGTTGTCTTCACAAATAACCCCTTTTTTATAGCTGATGTCACCTAAGCAAGACATATTGCTAGCATGTAGCCAAGGGGCTATTTAATCTTGCCAATTGTTAATGCAGTAATGCTGTTAATGCTAAAGTGGTATCTTTGGGATATGTTAGCTCTGAAAAATGACTTTAATTTTTGTCCTGCTCTGAAACCTTCTGAAAAAGGTTCCAATGAACTGCAAATCCAACCATCCTACATTTTTTTACTTGAGGTATTGTAAAGTGTCAGCACAGCACATGCAGAACTTAATGTACCTAGCACAAGTTCCACAAGGACATTCTATTCTCCCTTTTAATTCCCTAGTGTGCTAGTAAGTGTCATTAAGAGAGAAGCACTGAAATCCATCCAGTTCATATTTATTCCAAATTAAATTTGCATTCAGTTACAATTCAGATTCAGTTACTGTTCTGTATGCCGTGGCACGGATACACTTCTCTTTGTATATGACACAGACCAGCTTTGATGCAGTAATATATGGTAATGACTTTAACTTAAAATGAAAGTCGTGTTTTTCATTTGGGTTAAGCACAGCTGATGTTTTATCTTTGTACCTGTGTCAATGTGCCCCAGTGGACCGACTGACCTTTTGTCCCATCCACACATGAAAACAGTTTGTTTCTGTTTATGACATCTGTAAACCACACGTAGAGCATGTCATGTTGGCCAGTGAACCAACCAAGTGACATCTGTTTAGATAAAATACACTTTTCAAGAAATACATTACACAAAAACAAATGAATGAAATGTATTATAAAGTATTTTGACACGCACTGTGGTAGTCAAACAATATTAGATCAGGTCTAGAATCATTTGCGTGAAGATCACTGTGTTATGTAATGTAATATCATTTATTTCTTTTTAAGTGTGGCTTTGGTGACCAAATATATTTTTGGGTCCAGTGTAACTACGCTTAAGTATTTCATTTTAAAATGTTAAAGTACCATCGCAAGCAGGTACTTCTGTTGCACAAGGAATCGCTCTGCAAGCCTGATGTACACCTTAAAACAGACATTTGACATCTTTGAGATACTGTTTTAACCTTACGGTGTATGTGTGTAGCTTGTGATTTAAGATGCAGCTTTAGTCTGAGAGGAAGAGGAAGTCTTGAATAGTCCTTAGCTAAGTGAAGTAAGCTTATGGGACTTTCTGCTGATGGGATATAAGAATGGTTTCCTTATTTCACGTGTTTATCGAATATTATCCAGAACAGTTTGACAGCCTACAGCCAGCATTCGCCCAGAGTGAAGGTTACATGAGTCGAAACACAAGCGAATTCAGCTCTGCACTGCGTATATGAGAACCATCTGTTTCCTCAGCTTTTGTTCTCCTTCAGTTCTCCTCTGGCCTCTGTATCTCAACCTTTTTTTTTCGAACAAATTACTATTTGTTCATGGCTGCAGGATTCTAGGAAGAGAGAGAATGTCTTGATTATACCTTATTTCAGAAGTCCACCACATAGACTATAATACAGTAAAAGGCTCTTGTAGGTTTGGTTTATTATTGACTTTTTCATACACAGCTTGTTCAGGTTCAAAAGTGATCACTGAAGTACAATTCACTCTCAGGCAGTGTTAATTTTGACAGCAAATTTTGATTTAGTTTTAGTCATAGTCTTTTGACGAAAATGCAATTTAGTTTTAGTCACATTTTAGTCAACCCCATCATTTTAGTTTTAGTCTAGTTTTAGTCGACGAAATATGAAAAACATTTTAGTCGAATAAATATACATTATATTTAGTCTACTAAAATCTAAATGGTTTAAATCATTTACTTGGAGTAATTAAATGTTCCATACAAAGATTCAACTGTTTTGACATAATTTACTTCACCTTAAAATGAAATTAAACCAGGTCATTACCTTTATTTTTCAGAAAAGTTCAGTAACTAGATTTGCATTGTTGGAACATTAGACCATGAACGACATGTTCCAGTTCATTCAATCCCATTTGACTCAATTGACTCGTTAAGTAGGGCGTATTCATTCAGTTCATTCAACCAATGAAACGCTCTGACACGGCTCACACTCAAAGGCTATTGGCTCATGGCATGCCTCTTTGAAGAAAGCGCAGCACTGTGTTTGCTTGAGACAGCAATGAATGAGAAATAGCTTTCAAAGAGACATATAAATTGTATTACATTTCTTTAATCATGCAAACATGTTACATACTTGGTTCGAATATACAGTTTGACTCACTTCATCACTTCTATAATCAGTAGAGGACAGCGCTGGTTTCTTTTTGCTGACTTTATGTTGTATTTCACGTTATGCAGCAGCTCGTGTTAGCAGATAAGTTAACATAGGCATATAAAAACCTTTGAGCTTCCTTCATAATGTGTTTCGGGGTGACTCACCTGCAGTCGCGCTTCAAGTTTGCGGCGTTTTACCGGCGATCGTGAAGGAAAATAAGACGCTTTGTAACCCGCGTGGAGACACAGAATATATGTGTGTGCTTCCCCTTCTCCCAGAGACTTCTCTCTACCGTTTATATGAGATAAGCACATGCGCGCAAACTGATGTCCGCCAGGTGGGACAAGAATATTTTCGTCTCGTTTTTATTAGTTGACGAAAATGTCAGTATATTTTATTACAGTTTTCGTTATCATGCATTCATTTTTATTTAGTTATCGTCTCGTTTTCGTCAGTGAAAACATGTCGTTAACGAATACTTTTCGTCATAGTTTTCGTCAACGAAATTAACACTGCTCTCAGGTCATCTTTTAAGCTTCATTTTGGATCAACTTTGTTTTGGATTTGCTGATTGATTGTGAACATGAGAGGCGGGAATAAACACATTGGCAGGCATTTAAGCCAATCACAGCAATGTAACGACAGCTGTCACGTGACTGTACACGAACTTTTCACAAACTCTCCACTAGTTTTGCTATTGAACAGTGTTCTTGTTTTTTTTACTCTGTAATAGAATAGCTTTTTTGGGAGATTTGATTTGATGTCTTTGTAATATTTCTCTTGTTATACTGTACTGTCAGTTGATCTGAATCTGCACTGCCTGTGATACCTCCTCGAGTTTTGTTTCATCGAGCCATGTAAGGCTGTCTTTTTAAGACATACATTGAAAAATGTAGAAAAAGAAAGACTTTATTGATGCCACAAGGGAAATCTAAATGATAATTTTTTTCTGATAGACACGGTAGAACTGTCACATAAGAGCTATCAGACTTATCATGCCTTGGTGGTGCCTGTCTATAGTTTAATTCACAAACAAGATTAATCGCTAAGAATTCTTGAAATGAGGCTTTTGATTATAAATTTAGGGACAAACATGATGATGCTATTAAGACTGAGTGATATAATGATATAATCACTGTCTGATAAAATTGCAATTTAAACATTCATTTTCTATTTCATTATTCTATTTGTTCTATTCACAGCCCTCATCAAAACTCTTTATATGTTACAGTTATCACCTAAGAATAACTTCGCATGGCATTTTTTGTTACAAATATTATATTTATATAACATTATAGTTAACGTATTAATATATATAAATATAGAATAATCTGTGTCGGTGGAAAAATTTAGTATCAGTGCATCTCTAGTATTTTATATATGTTGTTTATAACTATATATTTCTAGACATTGGGTTATATTTCTTTTAAAGCTGCAATGGCTAACTTTTGGGTTGAAATAAACAAAAATCAGTTATGAACCAAAAGATATATGTTTTGTAAAATGATAGTTATTGTTTATCATTTATTTTTAATTTGACCTGTCGGATCAGATTTTGTGGGAAATGACAGTTTGACTTCATTTGACTTCAACACGCGTAAAGAAAAGTACGTAAAGGAATGTGTTTTAAACAGAGACGTCGATATAGAGGCAAACGTTACGGATTGCATGCAGCTTTACCATTACTGCCTGACCTCACTTGCTATTCTGTGTAAAGTATTTGCATGAGGGTTGATGGTTCTGTTTTTATGTAAGGTCATTTCAGGGACTGGTTTCTTAAAAAACATCTTTTGGGAGTGTGCTGGAAAACTCAACCCCCGGAGCTAAGTATAGCACAGAACAGATGAGCACAGTGAGAGGTCATCCAGGGCATCCTCGCACATCATTTCACAGCCACCCATAATTCTTAAGTGATTACCAGAGACTGTATGATCAAGACCTGTGGGTTACGGGAGTTTATCATAAATTCCTCCCCTACAAATTCCACTTTTCCTCTCTTATGCCAAAAACCAAAGGATGGGCTCATAACAGTCCCTGTATTGTTTTTGGCTGCTGTATTTGCACAACTGTCCTGTTGTTTTATTTCCCATCATGCCCGCTGTGTTTGGAAAGCGTTCGTACTGTAAATCTCCGTGGGAAGAAGGGCTATGTGATTGCACTTGTATTGGGAGGTTGTAATGGCCTTCCTTCAAGTTTTTTTCGAAACTTTTCTCTCTTAGAAGCGAGTAGGTTCTCCTGCCTTTTTGTGTGGAGCATGTTTTCCGACGCCTCTCTTTTGTTTCCTGAGCCCCATTCTACCCACCCTGGTCAAGGAGGTTTTTCTTCTCGATGGTACTGGCGATTCAAGCCAAAAGCAAATAAAGAGCTAGCAGTATGTCTTTAGTGTGAGATGACACCAAGCCGAGTGCTAGCGCTCACCCACACAGCGACTGTTCGCCTCTATACACACAGATTGACAACAAGAGTAAATCTCATGAAAACACTGGTGTATTTCTCCTCCAAATAAAATTGAAATTTATTTAAGGATAATCAAATTTGTATGCACCAATCCAAAACATTTTTTTAGCTTAAACTCTTTGTCTCTGTAAATTGTTGGGACATTTTAATAAGATGATGCTTAGGGTTTTTTTTTGTAATTGCTCTCCATGGTAATTACTGCAATACCATATTTTAAATTTTCCTTCATTATTATTATTATTAAAAAAATACAATGTTAGTTTCTGAAAGACTTCTTTCACATAAAGCTTGTAGTTAAGCTGAAAAGGCCATCCTTCCCTATTTGAACATGCCTGCTGTTGACTGGAAGGTTCCCATGGGAACAAACAAATGAGCAGACCCTCACTGGGCACCACTGAGAGAAAAGCAAGACGATAAACTAGCAAAAAGTGTCAAAGTATGAAAAGAAGGGTGAGAAAAGAGACAGGTTTTTGATACTGAATCATTCTTTGTGGCACTATGTAAACGTTTGGGGTTTTTTTGGTCACAGTCGGTAGAACTAGAGAATGAGATTTGTTGCAAAGCTAAGGCAACTGAAGCCAAATTCATTCCATATTTACACAACATTTCTTTGGTTTATAGTAATGGATTGAACCACATGTTCTCATGATGTCACTATTGAGTTTTAAGGATGCTGTAGGCCTGGACCGGTACATCAAGTGTACAATCCACGGTGTGTAGATGTTGAATTCAAGGTCCTAGGAAAGATTTTTGAGTTGACCAGTGAACAGATCCAAATCAAAGCTGCTAATAAATAATACTGTGCCAAGAAGAAAGTAAAATCATAGTTCAGATTTTAATTATTTCTGCTAGACATCAATAGAGAGCAAATGGAAACGGGTATCTCAGGTATTTCTCCTGAGAAAAAGACCCAGAATTCTGTCTCCAATAGTTTTAGAAGAGAGCTCATGAATGTCTCAGACTGAGCTCAGATTTGCCAAGTCTGCAATTAAAAGTCAATAATACTAGAGATTTCAATATGAACTCAAACATTTCTCATCAAATTTATACAAATCGAGATATTTTACTCCAACCATCTACATTCATTTTTCACTTATTTGAATAATTGTCTCTGTTTTCAGTTTCTTCTAAGCAATTTTAGGATAAATATGTGAGACTAAGTAGATACTTTAATGAAATGGAACAGTGAAATCCATCAAATCTCATGAGCTGCAAGCTCTGAGCATTAAAAGCTTCTTCTGAAAAATGACATCTGTAAGTTAACGTCACTAACATTTGATTCTTAGTGGACTAAAAACCTGAGCATCCTGATTGAATAAAACAATCAAATTTGATTTTGAGAAAGCTTCTGTATTTTTGTGCATGATATGCATCAGAAAAAGTAAGTGACTGTTGTGTAAGTGACTGTAAACAGACCAGTGTGTCATCTAATGACATATGTGACGTTGGACCACAAAACCAGTCTTAAGTAGCACAGATATCTATTTAGAGCAATAGCCGACAATACATTGTGTGGGTCAAAATTATCCATTTTTCTTTTAAGACAAAAATCATTAGGATATTAAGATATTAAATTCATCACAACGTAATGACAGTGGTAATCCAATAGAGAGTGTTAAAACAAACCTGTTTCTTCTTAGCAGCGACCTGCTACAGCACCTCTGTTGGACAACTTTTTTTGGGCGCCCTCAGATTTCAGATTATGAAAAAGGCAAATATTGTCCTATCCTGATAAACCATACATCAATGGAAAGTTTATTTATTCTGCTTTCAACCAATTAAAAAAAATTTACCCTTATGACTGGATTTGTGGTCCAGGGTCACATACTGTATGCATATATAATATTCTATTCATTCCAACATTTATTTTCAATTCAATTCAATTTTATTTATATAGCGCTTTTCACAATGTGCATTGTTCCAAAGCAGCTTTACAGGAGAAAATAAGAAAAACACAGAAAGGTAAAACACAGCACAGTGCATGGTGTTTATAGACCAAGCAAGATCATTATAATAAATAATATCTAATAAATAAATGAATAAATAAATAAATGCAGTCTCCCGATGAGCAAGCCAACACTGCACTGCTGTGGTGAGGAACCCAAACTCCAATGATGAATAATGGAGAAAAAAAAAACCTCGGGAGAAACCAGGCTCAGCCGGGAGGGCCAGATCTCCTCTGACGTGTCATAGCTGCACTCAGTGACCCCGACCAAAGCCACCGAGCAAACGTCAACGAAGAACACGGAGAGCCCACGAGCCACGACCCAGGAAGCCCCACCCGCCGAAACCGTGCAGGTCCAACCCGGTCCCATTCCGCGATCAACAACAGACAACAGAGGAACAACCAGGGAAAAATAGTAATGGCATAATTAACTTTATTCCTCTGTTGTCCGACATCGACCACAAAACAAGACCAAACCAGACCAGACCCACACAGTCCCAACAAATGAAACGCCCCGAACCACAACCAACAAGCCCCCCCATTCCCTACAAACACCCACCCAGCAACCTCCAATCAAAGTCACTGAGTGCAGCCATAACTTCAAACTGCTGTCATGTGATGTAAGTTTAGCATTAAATACCAAGTATTGTAAATTTAGCATTAATGTGACAGGTAGTCCGTCTTTGCTCTCGGTTGGGATGGAATTGTTTGAGCTGGGCCGGTCAGATGGTCGCTTTTCTCTTGGGTGGTGATGGAATTGCCTTGGATGGAGCTGGGATGGTCAGTCAATCCGCAGGCTCTCGCAGGAGGCTGGCACGGGATTTTCAGATGTAGCTGGCGTAATCTCAAATTGGGGATGGGCGTATGACGTTCATCTGGGCCTGGCGGAATCTCTCCCTGGCGAGGGCAGAAAGAGAATAATTAGCGTAGCTGCTGTTCATTAGCTATGTAGTGAATGCTTGGCTGAAAAGATGTCTCTTTAATCTACATTTAAATTGGGAGAGTGTGTCTGACCCTCGAATAGTATCGGGAAGGCTATTCCAGAGTTTAGGTGCTACGTATGAGAAAGCTCTACCCCCTTTGGTGGATTTAGTTATTTTAGGTGTTATCAAAAGTCTGGAGTTTTGAGATCTTAGAGAGCGTGATGGGTTGTAGTGTGGTAGCTCTGTTATGTAGGTAGGGGCTAAACCGTTTAAGGCTTTATAAGTAATTAAAAGAACTTTAAAGTCAATACGATACTTAATGGGTAACCAGTGAAGGGTTGATAACATTGGGGTTATGTGATCGTATTTTCTGGACCTGGTTAGAACTCTGGCAGCTGCATTCTGAACTAACTGTAGTTTGTTTATTGATGTTGCAGCACAACCACTAAGCAGTGCATTACAGTAATCAAGTCTTGAGGTCACAAATGCATGAATAAGCTTCTCTGCATCAGCAACACATAAAATATTTCGCAATTTGGCAACATTTCTAAGGTGGAAGAAGGCTGTTTTTGTGACATTTGAGATGTGATTTTTAAATGACAGGTTGCTGTCTAATATAACGCCGAGGTCTTTAACTGTATTTGTTGGAGTAACAGTGCAGCCTTCAACTTGCAGGTTATAATCCGAAATATTCTGCTCACGTTTCTTTGGTCCGGTAAATTTCACATTTCTGTGATACACAGTCTTTGTGCTGTACCGTATCCTTGTGACAATCAGTCCCTGTAAACACCTGTTAGTAATATTAATCTTGGGTGGTCTGGTCAAAAATAAAAGTGGTAAATACAAGTATAAACAGTTTTGGAAAAGTTTGGTGAACCGATCAATCACTCAGGTGCTCAAGGATATTTGTGGCCACATCGTATTTGTAGAGGAAACACTACTGAGTCACTCCTGCATTCATGATAACATTCAAGGACATTTGGACCAATTTGGAAATAGTTCACCCAAAGAGGACAAATCTTCCTCATCCTCATGTCATTCCAAACCTGTATAGACCGGTTCACACAGAACTTTTCCATAGTTTTTATATGTAAACGCGCGCTAAACACACATTGAGAGCTTTTGTTTACAGTCTCAAGTTGACGCGGCGATTTCTGTTTTCTGTGCTTTTTAAAAACATTCCTTAACGCAATGTCCTGCCTTTTTAGGAGCAAGATGTGTTCTGTGTGAACGATCCCTATAACTTTCTTCTGCAAAACACAAAAAGAAGAAATTTTGAAGAATGTTGATACCAAACAACATTTGAACCCCATTGACACCTTTTGTACGGACAAAAATCCACGGAGACATTTCTCCAAATATCTTCTTTCGTGTTTTTCTTTTGTGTCACATACAAGGATGAATAATTGATGACAGAATAATACGTTTTGAAGTAATGTTTTAGTTTTTGTATGCTTAACTTTAACACGCAGTAATGCGTTAGCAAATATGCCACTCTTGACCAAATCCAATGAGACGCATAATCTTTCTAGCTGTGTGCAATGTTCATTTCTATATTGAAACCTAAGCAAAGCTTTCTCAATATACCCAACATTTACTCTCCTCAAAACTCTTCAGAACTACCGAGGGACCATCAAAATGACAGTGAAAAGCCACGGGTCTTATGTGCCCCATGGGATTTCGGGGAAAAAAATGAATGTAGTCAAATTAGTGGGTTATGCTATATTTTAATCTTTTGTATCACTGGTTTCTAACTATATCTTTTTTGTATTCGCCTTGTGTTACAGAGGGATATTTTTGGATACCATTTTGCCACGATATGATGTGAATGGAGTTCGGCCACCAATCGGTCAAAGGACCAGATTAAGCAAAGGAGACATCACACAGGCACGCAAACTTTACAAGTGTCCAAGTAAGATAACCAAACGATCTTAAGTAAGTTACTCAAACGTAACAAATGCACAGAAGTACAACATTTTACACTTTTCATAAATGTCACTTCAAGGTCTTTTCATGCAAATTTTAAAGGAAGACCTCCTGTCAGTTTCAAAAAGAATAGAAGATGTGAAAATTATTAGCACGTTCTCTTCACGAGCTATTAGGTCTGGGCAGCACCATTATGCAAACTTCTCCAAAAGTAAGCGCAGTGATTCATGTTGGAACAGCTTATCGTGCAACGCTCATTTTGGCGACCCATAGCAAGGTTTCCCTACATTGCAAAGTACTCTGGTGGAACAAATCAAGGGTTCTCAAATGTAGTTCGCCTTGTCTGGAAATAGCAAAGCATCCACGATTGATGTGGTACGGTATCCTGGCGACGGTCTCCGTGACTCCCAGGCTGAGGAAAGACACAGTAAACACTGGCCAAGCACAGGAAGTTTGCCATTTGTCTTCTTTTCCAGATAAAAAGGGAGTTGCTTTCTAGGACACAGCAAGTGAATGGAGTACAAGGGGGTCAAGACATTTACCAAGTGAACTTCAAACACATACCACCAGACAGTGAATGTGTGTAAACCTTACAGCAATGTGCAAACACATCATAGCACTGTTACAGGAATGAGAAAAATTAAAGTCAGCATGAAACTGCCAGTATTTTCCTAGTCAGTGCATGTTCTTGGGGGTGTCTTTTATAATTTTGTGAGATTAGATGCATGTAAGTTACCAAAGAAATATGGATTTAAATAAAAAAAGATGGTCATATTGAGGGCAATTAAATAATTTCATTTTGATTATGAAAAATTAATCAGAGGTTATGAGTATAATACAATTTTTCACACTTTGGCCGTACTGGCTTTGTTATAAAACTCTCTCTATGAGTGCATAATATAGTTTCTTGCATGCACTTAATGACACATTCTGTCTTAGACAGTGTTTGCGTTTGTTTATGTGCACATTTGAGATACAATGTGTAAATAAATACATTTAGGCACACTTGTTTTTCCATATGGACATTTTATAGACTGGTCATTTTAAATTATTTGGAAAATTATTATGCATTTATATAGATGATTAAACGTTTATGTAAATGACATTTCTGGTGATTCATCAGTTGCATGTTATTTCAATGAAATACTACATTATCTTCAAAATGTAATAAATTACTCCACCTCTAGAAATGTCTTTCTTTCGGGGAATATTATAATTATATGAAATGGTACATATAATTATACAAAATGTTATATAATATACGGAAAGAATTTAAGAGACCATTCCAGATTTTTATTTAATAATCAGCACTTCTAGATGTATTGTGTCCATTCCAGTCTAGTGTCCATTGAATTTCAACAAAATCAAACCTCATCCAGCAGCAATGTGAAAGACTGTGATAAAAATCCAGGTTATCACATAAAAAAGTCATTTTTGATCTTTTCCTAAATACATGTACAAATATTATTGTTGTATTGCCTAAAAGTTAATATGAACTTGTTTTCTGTGCAGTATTTGCGGTCTAAAAACATACAGAGCGTCTTTTCTGTTATTTTGACCTGTTTCTCCAGTTTTCATTTTCTGCAAATAAATGCAAATAGAAACAATATTTTTATTTGAAATTCGGGAGAAATATTATAAGTTGTTTACAGAATGAAGACGTGTCACATGATGCTGTATCTATGCAGTCAGCGTGGGTGGATGATGTGGCTGCACAGCGTAAAATGCAGAAAATCACATGGTGGAAAAAAAGGTGGAAGTGTTGCAGATATTTGCACAGCGTTCCTCGTGGCGTCTGTCTCTTGCTGTGGCTTGCCAAGCCGCTTGTTGATGGTTTCAAACACTGAACCAACTCCACACTTGCCGTTAAGTGTCTCTGCTGTTGCTATACTCCAATTTTACATGCAATCAAGCAGATACACTGACTGGTGGATAATGTCTAGTAGAAAGAGGTTTTCTAGTAGACAAATATCTGAGCAATTTTAGAGGAAGACTCTGTAACATATTGTGGGGTAAAATCCTGTCTGCAGCTCCTCTATAAGACCTTGTTGAATTACCTGCGGACAATAGATTTTGATTATAATTATAAATAGTACATTATACTTTCCGTTTTATCAAATTGTATCATCCAGTGACGAGCACAGCCTTTAAATAGTCAGCACCTTTAATCCAGTATGCTACCCATTGTTTCTTTTCTATTTAACTCATCAACCTATAAATAAGTTTGCATTTATATTGAATTTTAAATCGATTCATTGTAAATAATAGGCAGGAGCGTAATATTGGTTTATGACATGAACGTGCTCAAGCCGTACGCTGTGAAAGAGAGCTTGCGTTTGTCTTTGTCCTCTTTGACCCACAGCATTTTTTTATATACAGGAAGCATACAGTACTAATACAAAAATGTTGATACGTATTAATGCTTTCTTTGTTTTCTTTCTCTCTTAGGATGTGGAGACAGTTTACAGGAGAGCAGTGGGAACTTATCTTCACCTGGCTTTCCCAATGGCTATTCAGCATACATGCATTGCATCTGGAGAATCTCCGTCACACCTGGAGAAAAGGTGAAATTCACTTTGTTGAAATGGATGTTGGCGTTACGTTTAGATAGGACGTGGGATTCAAAACGGCATACACTCCCTTACAGAAAAGACACATGAATTTCACATGTTTTTTTACATGTTTTTTGCATGTGATCACATGTATACAACATGTGTTTAACATGTGCAAAAAAACACGTGTGATCACATGTGAAATGTGTGTTTTTGGAACATTTTGGTGTGAATTCCATGTGAATTCCCATGTGAAACCCATGGGATAACATGTAAAAACCCATGGGATGACATGTGCAACATGTGGTGACGTGAAGAACATGTGATCACATGTGGAGACATGTCGCATATGTTATCCCATGGGTTTTTACATGTTATCCCATGGGTTTCACGTGGGAATTCGCATGGAATTCACACCAAAATGTTCCAAAAACAAACATTTCACATGTGATCACACGTGTTTTTTGCACATGTGAATTTCGTGTGTCTTTTCTGTAAGGGCTGGTTAACCTATCGTTTGGCACACAGACATGTAATCATTGTTCGTTTTTGTGTTGTTCATTTTTTAAGATCATTCTAAATTTTACGTCTATGGATTTATACCGGAGTCATTTGTGCTGGTATGATCACGTGGAGATCAGAGACGGATATTGGAGAAAGGCACCATTGAAAGGTTTGAAATGAACCTCTGACATTTACAAAAGGATGAAAGATGCGGAAAATGAAGCTTGTTAATGAATCGTTTGTTTGTGACTGTACGTGCAGGTCGATTCTGCGGGGATAAATTACCCGAGCCGATCATTTCGACAGACAGTCGGCTGTGGATTGAGTTTCGCAGTAGCAGTAACTGGGTGGGCAAGGGCTTCTCTGCCGTTTACGAAGGTACTGGAAGAATTCAAACAAATCTAAAATAAATGCACTATTTGATATTTTAACTGACATTTAAAGAAAGCATTAAGGAAGCAATTTAGTGCTGTTTTGTACCCTTTTCTGTCCTTGTTTCAGTTTGAAAGTATTAGCTCAATACTCAAAACATGGCTCGTACTAATGCTTGGCTGGTGATGGCGAAGTACATACTTGTTAGCGTGTATTGTGATGAGGCATTACACTAGTATTAGGGCATCCTACAATGCTGTAAAACACAAACACACAATATGTAAATGGGATGCAGCCAGTGAGAAATGTACCAAACCGCACATTTTGGGGTCACTGTTTAGAGGTGAGGTGAATGCAGAGCCTTGGAAAAATTGAAATAGCTTAACAACAGAAACAATGTCAAATGCATTCGTTTTGAGAGTTGTTTTGTCCTACAAACCTACATCCAGACATATGAATCACAGACGGTTTCCATTAGGTAAACACCTCTCTTTCCAGTTATGTCTGTGGTAATAGAAGTATACTTTTTATGCCCTTACGTCATCACTGTTTTCATGCTCAGTATCCTTCTGTTGTTTATTTTTCTACCGTATTACAAAAATAGTTTTTTTCCTCCTGATTATGATTTTGACGATGGCATCATTTTTTCTCGCAGCTATTTGCGGCGGGGAGGTAAAAAAAGACAACGGTCAAATTCAGTCTCCAAATTACCCAGATGACTACAGACCCAACAAAGTGTGCGTGTGGAAGATAACCGTGGCTCAGGGCTACCACGTAGGCCTCACCTTCCAGTCTTTTGAGGTAAATTAGTTACCTCGTTATTACTCAATACTGTTATTATAATATTACTTATTACGTTATTACTGTTATTATAAGTGTAATTAATGCCTTATAAACCTTGTTTTATTGTCAGTGCTTGAGAGAAGCTGGTATAAAGGCAAAAATAAATAGTTCATGACTGAAGAAAATTATCGTGGAGACATCAAAGCTTAGTTTAGTATTTGTCTGGCTGATGCCCATGTGTCATTGAACTGGCTTCGAGTTTGGTTTAAATCGGCTCATGTCTCTTACCAGCTGGTGTAAATAAACACAAAGCTTGCTGTTTTTTGTAAATGAAAAGGGAACAGCGTGAAATGATGTTTAGTATTTGAATGCACCATGCATGCATTTTTATTAATGCTTTGCGATACATTTGATGTTTACTATATAATGATTTTGCTGGTGATTTTAAATTAAACATCATGAATAATTCTTGATTTTTGTCTTGAATAATTTCGAACGTTTGAAATCCTTTATCAAAAATAATTGATGTAAAACTCATTAGCATCTTCAATCAGGTGTTTACGAAAGTCTTTGTGTGCTCTTTTTACATATTTAAAATGTTTTAGTAAAATATTTGCAGGTAAAAAAGAAAGACCTTCACACAGCCCGAGTTAGAATTATCCTCCCCGATCAATAAAGACTTGTCTTATGAAATCCCTGTCATAGTTCATTTCAGGGTAATTTTAACAGTATGTTACGCATCAAATAAAGACATTTTTCATCTTCTGTTATTTCGATCACAGATCGAGAGGCACGACAACTGCGCGTACGATTACCTGGAAGTTCGGGATGGGAACTCGGAAAGCAGCCCCTTGCTGGGCAGATTTTGTGGTTATGATAAACCTGATGATATTAAATCCAGCTCCAACCAACTCTGGATGAAATTTGTGTCCGACGGTTCTGTAAACAAGGCTGGGTTTGCTGCCAATTTCTTCAAAGGTGAGAACTTTGCTGTCTTTGTTAGTATAATGTATGCAAAAAAATCCCAGGTATTCATTATTAGACGATCCAGACCAAATAATAATATGCTTTATAATACATATACAGTAGTTTCTCATATACAGTGTATTCATAGTGGTTTTACAAATGTTGGTTTCACAGTTAAACAAGACAACACATTGCTGCTCTGTTAAGTGTACCGCATTCTAGACTGATTCTTTTGTCTCTTGTTGCAGAAATGGATGAGTGCTCCAGGCCTGACAATGGTCGCTGTGAGCAGCGTTGTGTCAACACGCTCGGCAGTTACAAGTGCGCCTGTGACCCTGGTTACGAGCTGGCTGCGGACAAACGAAGCTGCGAGGGTCAGTATGTGAACATTTTACTGGCCATGGGCCGAAACCGTACGCGAAACGTTTATGTCACAGCATGACAAAAAGTGGAACGAATTTCAAATTCACCCTGACGTAGTGTTGTCAAAAATATCGATATTTCGATAAGTATCGATATTGAAGAATCTGAAACGGTTCCAATACCCATGTCCCACGTATCGATATCAGCTGCGCGTTCCCGCTCTCTTTCTCTTTTCCGACAGTGAGTTAACACACTCTGCACGTGAACGCATAACAACAGAGCCCCGCCTCCTCTCACAGACTTGACTCGTTTGGGGCAGTTAAATCGTGTTTATGTTAGAAAAGATGGCCAGTCTCAGTAACACATCTGGCGTGGTGCACTCTCGTTACGCTTCCCGTGTTTACCATAGCGATCCATGTATGTGCGCTGATCAATAATTTTATCCACTCGTTTCATTCGCCCTGGTTATATGTTGTTTATGTTAGTACAGAGTCTCCGCAACAGTTCTCATGTTTAATGCACGCGTTTCTGTCTTTATGTGCGCTCATCAATGATTTCATCCACTCGTCTCGTTCGCTCCGGTTAATTTGATGTTTGAAGTAATGCTGGTGCGAGTAAAGTCTCCGCAACAGTTCTCGCGTGTGATACACGTTTGCACTTCCGTGTTTACCATAGCGCTCTATGTGTGTGCGCTGTTCAATGATTTCATCCACTCGTCTCATTCGCTCCGGTTAAAAGTTGTTAATGTTAGAAAGATGTCCAGTGCGGAGTCTCTGCAACAGTTCTTGCGTTTAAGTTTGCGTTTCTGTCTATATGTGCGCTGATCAATGATTACAGTATGGGCCTATGTGAATAAAAGCCAATTTAGCCAAATAAAAATGTAGGCTATTAACTAACATTAACGAACAATGAATGAGCAATACATTTGTTCAAGTATTTATTAATCTCTTTTAAATGTTAGTTAAAAAATACAACTATTTATGTAAGCTCCCCTGTTGAAAAAAACAGCATATGCTGGGTAAGGTATGTTTTGATCGATGCTGGTTTGATCTTAAACCAGCTAAGAACCATCTTAAATCAGCATATGACCATCTTAAACCAGCACATGAACAGTTTAAACCAGCACAAACCAGCATCAAAACATACCAAACCAGCATAGGCTGGTTTTTTCAACAGGGTCTGGTCCATTAATACTGACAAATACAACTTTGATTTTAAATAGTAAATGTATTCGTAAAATTAACATTAGATTAACAATTAATAAATAATGTAAAAATATATACCTCATTGTCTAGTCTTGTTCAATTTAACTTCAAATAAAAATTAAAAAGGCCTATATTGCTATTGCTTATTAGGGCCTTATTGCTATGGCAGTTTATTCCCCGTGGTATCGAAAATGGTATCGAATATCGATATTTTTTTAGGTATTGAATCGAAGTTAGAAATTCCAGTATCGTGACAACACTACCCTGACGTACAAAAGAAGATATTTTGAGAAATGTCTCGGTGGTTTTGTTTGTGTAGGAGTTGTGGGGATTACCAACGTTCTTCAAAATTTACTTTAGTGTGTTCCTCAGAAGCAAGTAAGTCAAATAGGTTAGGAAGGTGAGTAAATGATGAAGAATTTTCGTTTTTGGGTGAACTTTAAAAAACGTTACAATTGTTCTTGCTTTGCATATTAAGAAAATATTTCAACATCTACGACATGTAGCATGACACTCTTCATCTTTGAAGAAAAGGCAGCCTTCTGCCTCTAGTGCACACTTTGTGCTACTGCATCCTCTTTATTAAAACTGCTCGCTCTGCGCCAACATCGCGCGTTTTGTGCTATTGCCTTGAGGCTGCCAGCGAGTTATGAGCACCTTCCTCGCATTGACATCAGGTTTGCCATCCTCTGCACAGCAATTACAGAGCGTCCCTCTGTTGTCAGAAACTGTCAGGAAGTTTGGCTCTGTTTATAAAAGTATTCTTCCCGAACAAAGCACAGGCATGCACAACACAAGTATTGGGTCAAAGCATCGTGAGTGTTGTCTAACATCCGACGTCTCTCACTGTAGTGTGGGCTTGTATCTAGATCCGTAAATCAGATGCGAGGACAGCACGTACCCTGCAGCTATATTGAGCAAAAAATCTGTCTGTGTTCAGACATGCGCTCCGAATGACTCAACGGCTCTGATCGTGACAGACAGATTGGTAAATGATTCTCCGTTAGATAAAACGAAAAATTGGCCAAACGTGGCTTCTGGGTGACTCGGATCAGCAGAAAATCCAACATTATGATAATAGCTGTTTCTTTCTTTGTCACAGAGCAGACTGTGTACTGTAGAATGGAATCATTGGGCGAACAGAGAAAGATGGAGCTTAAATGTGCACAAAGCTAAAACTTCAAGGCGCTGGTTTTCCAAAGGCGTTTAAGTGGCATGGTGGTAGCCATGGAAACATCTTTCCCCAAGTGCATGTGTTTGGTGGAAATCGCTGTAGGGGATCCGTCCGTTCATTTGGATCATACCGCACTTAACTAAACTACTCTGCCTTTCCGCTTTATGTTTTCTGAGATGTAAAGGCTGAGGTTGTTCTTTGTGTGTTTTAATTAAAACAGGCCCGTTCCTGATGTTTTTATGTGTAGCATATGCCAATTTAGACAAAACCACAGCTCTGGTCAGCTTGACGTATGCTTTGTAGTCTTGTGTGCTGTTTATGAAATGTGTATATTTATATATATATACAGTTGGGGACAAAAATATTAGCCCCCTTGGTAAATATGAGCAAAGAATGCTGTGAAAATAAATCTGCATTGTTTCTCCTTTTGATCTTTTATTAAAAAAAATCACAAAAATCCAATGTTTCATTGTAGTAAAACAATTTAAAGTAGGGGGAAATCACATTATGAAATAAATGTTTTTCTCTAATACACACTGGCCACAATTATTAGCCCCCCTTCATTTAATTCATTTGCTACCTTCATTTGCAAGAAAAACAGATCCGAGTCTTCTCTTATAATGTCCGATGAGGTTGAAGAATACATGACAAGTGATCTTAGACTATTCCTCCATACAGAATTTCTCCAGATCCTTCAAATATTGGTGCTGCCACTTCTTCAGTTCATCCCACTCATTTTCTATAGTGTTCAGGTCAGGGAACTGGGATGGCTATGGCAGGATCTTGATTTTGTGCTCATTGAGTTATTTTTTTGTTGATTTGGATGTTTGTTTTGAACCAGTGTGCTGATGGAAGATCTAACTACGACCCATTATAAGATTTCTAGCAGAGCTTTTTTTATCTGTTGGTATTTAATATAATCCATGATGCCATGTATCTGAACATATACTGTATATATGTGTGTCTCCAGTTGTTGTTTTAAATTCTTTGTACCAGTCTTCTGATAAGAAGCACTCTTTAAATATGCCGTATTCGTTTGTTTTGCATGTTTTTGTTGCATATTTGTCTTGTATTTTCCCAGAGGTAATGATATTAGAAAAGGTTTCCTGCACCGAAATCAATCATTTTTCATGACCGTTTTCTGCACTGTCTGACCCTTAAAATTATGTAAACATGTTGTTTGTGCTACCGTACCTTAAAGACGTCACATATAAACGAGACGGCTGGCAGGGACGAAAAAAGTTAATTTTAAAATCTACTGCCGTGGTTCATCAGTACTTTTGTCCATCATCTACAGTAGTGCACATAGACGCCTATGACGCAAGGCATTCTGGAGTGTAAGCGCAAACATTTTAAGCTTTTTGGTAAAGGAGCTTTTTGTGCTGATTTTAGCGGCATCTGGTGGTGAGAGTGCGAATTGCAACCAATGGATCTCTCCACCCCTCTCTTTCAAAGCACTACGGTGGCTCTCAAAGGACAAAGATGTGTTCACGTTTTCACTTCGTTGCTGGAGGAGATAAAGTATTTACGAAACACGTCCATTTAGGGCTACTGTAGAAACAACATGGCGAAATTTCCTTTCAAGGGGACCCATGGTGTGTGTACAGCGTTTCCCATACAATGCACTTACTTGGGCGGTCCACCCAGGTATATTAATGGCCGCCCAAGTATATTTGGCATCACAGTTTGTAATGTTTTATCTATCCGGGATAATGACTGTATCTAGTAGATAAACTGCCTCTCGTCCGCGAGTGTAGTTAGCTCCGTGTAGTGTATTTAACTGGCACTTGCATTTAAAATCAAAGAAGCGTTCATAATACAGCAACACATTGTGGAGAAAGGGCAAACAGCATATAGCCGCTCTATAATGGAGATGTGCTGTATTGTGATTTTGTCCGATGATGTTGCGTTAATATATCAGGATTTTAGCAGCAGTTAAAGTGACTGCTGGTGGCATTCAGTTGTAAAATGCAGTATAATGTGACAAGCACAGAGAGTAGAAGAAAAACAGATATCAAGTGCTAACACTAACATGACGCAAACACGAAGTGATGATGTCACAAATATGCTAATTAGTTTGTGACGTCGCCAGCACCACAAGTCTGTCAAAATCCTGTGGGAAACACTCTAAGGTAATAAAAACATAACGGTCCATTATGTAAGGTCTTTCTGAAGACATAGTTATGTATATTACATTGCATTTCTGTCAGTAGAAAATAGTAGATTCTTCTAAATATTACACACAGCACCTTTAACGCCCATAGATTATTCTGTGTGAAAAGGAGTGTTATATAAACTGCTATCAGCATGATGGCAAGGGATTTTGTAACTATTTTACGAGGGATACATGGGACACATAATCTGGTTTGAATTTATCAAAAATGTCAGATTTTTAGAAAGCAATTACGAAGTGCCACCCCAAACCTAACCGTCACTGGCGCAAAAGCAGATCTTACCAATGTACCAATAAAACAGTACAAATTGACATGAATTAGCAAATGTCGAAAGATAGTTATGAATTGCCGTAAGAATGTGTTTTTGGTTTGTTTTTACAAACTGAAATAGGATTCAATATTATTTCCAGTGGTTATTGACAGCATGCAGTCGATAGAGCTTGTATTGAACTCATCACGTTCCTTTAAGCTGCCATAGATCACCAATCCATTACAATTGCTTTTCACCATAAATCTAATTAGTTTTCTTGTTTTTCTGTTTTCTAGCTGCCTGTGGCGGTTTTATCACCAAGCTGAATGGATCAATCACCAGCCCAGGCTGGCCCAAGGAGTATCCACCCAACAAGAACTGTATCTGGCAGCTAGTGGCGCCCACGCAGTACCGCATCACCCTCCTGTTCGATGTATTCGAGACCGAGGGGAACGATGTGAGCACTAGGTTTTTGCCTCAGAGTGGGGTGGGTTTGTCTGGTCCACTTTCTGTTCAATTGGTGTAAATCGCCACAGCGTTTTGGCAACCGGCAAATCGCATTCGTTTCTTTCTCACTCATGAAGTACTGATGGCTTACGTCACTTTTGTACGGTCATGTAATGAACGTGCTGGTAAAACAAAGGGTTTTCTGTCACGAATGAGGTGCAAGAGAACCTGGGGGAGTCCTGGGGGACTTAGGGGGAGTCCTGGAGGGAACAGTCTTTGGCCCTGAGGTTTTCCCAGGGATCAGCTTGGCTGCCGGACTGGGAACCGGCTGGAAGGCCGGCTGGACAGGGCTTGACGCCGGCTGGATCACCGGCTGGATCACCGGCTGGGACGCCGGCTGGATCACCGGCTGGGACGCCGGCTGGATCACCGGACTGGACGCCGGCTGGATCATCGGCCTGGACACATGACTAGACAAAAGACTGGACACAAGACTGGACGCCGGCTGCACCGGACTGGACGCCGGCTGCACCGGACTGGACGCCGGCAGCACCACCGGACTGGACGCCGGCAGCACCACCGGACTGGACGCCGGCTGCACCACCGGACTGGACGCCGGCTGCACCGGCCGGGACGCCGGCTGCACTGGCCGGATAGGAGTCCACGCTGCCCGCCGTTGCCTCTTCTTCTTCCGCCTAGCCACCCGGCTGGTGGTCGGGTGATGGAAGGAGGTATACGGAACGGCTGGCTCCGGCTGGGACTCCTCGGAGGTGGTTCCCCAGGACTCACGTCTCCCCCGCTTGCCACCTAGGCTTACTGGTGGCGAGGCTGCAGGGGTTGAGGAGAGCGGTGTGGCAATGCCTAAAACCCCGATCTGCAGGGTCTGACCCTCCTGTATGGCGGCCAGCGGAGATGGGTGGTAGTGACTTGTTGAGACCCTGGACTCCGGTCGGTTCATGACGTACTGCCACACGACATCGAAGTCCAGCGGTCTCAACGACCGCATCTCCGCCCGCGACAGGGGGTCCCTGAGACCGGTGTTAAAAAGCACCGCCACCTCCTCCTCCCCGAAGACATCCTCCTCTGCGGCATCCAGGAACCTATACAGATAGTCCTCGATGTCATCGTTCCCCTGACGAATGCCGCAGAGGAGGCGAGCCTGGTGGGACCTTCTCGTGCCCATGCTGCCTACTGGGTTCGTAGTGGCTGTTGGATTCTGTCACGGATGAGGTGCAAGAGAACCCAAATGCAGGCAGGCAATGGCAATGATGGGGTTAACAAGAATACTTTATTTACAAATAACAAAGGTACCAAAACAAAACACCCACGACGGGGAAAACTGAACTAAGAATATACTGTATAAAAGATAAACACAAAAACATCCCTCAAGGGGGAAAAAACGAGAACTAAATAACACGAAGACTAACAGGCAAGACCAGGCAGGAACAGGACGAGAAACTCACGGGAACCACAGACAGAGGACGTAGAACCAACACGACGAACTGCATACACAACACGTAATATTGAACAATCCAACAGCACAAGACAAAGAAACATGAGGGTATAAATAGGGAGAGACAAACGAGGGATAACGACACGGGGCAGGTGTGGGTAATAAAACACTCAGGGAAGGATAACAAGGAAACGAGATGGCGGGAACAGAGACGAGACACTGGAGAGAACGCATATTATTGTCAAATGACAATAATGTGTTTCTCTCCACACATAACCAAAGGCCCTGCCATGGCTCTGCTACAGGACCAAGAAAGACATGACTAAATGAAGCAGAGCCATGACAGTTTTCTACCTCCATCTATTGAGATGACGCATAGCATCAAAACAAATCCTTCTTTTTCTTAACACAGGTCTGACACAACACTGTCCTGCCATTAATACACATTTCAGGCGTGTTTATTTCATTTAAACAGAAATGATAATATATTGAGTCATAATATAGCAGCGGCATAATCACATTTTGGCAGAATATGAATGAAATGCACTAATCACGAGTAGTTCAGCAAATTGGCTTTGCCTGGACTTTAAAATAGCCATTAGTCTGTCGAATCGGAGAACGTACTAAAAATTGTGTTTTTTAGCAGATGCAAGCTTTAATAAGCAGTTAAGAGATTGTGTTCTGAATTACTAGCTTGATATAAAATTGCTTGCTAAATAAATTGCCTGTCAATTAACACGCCGGTTTAACAGTGAAAGGTGTAAATAGCCTTTAGCTGTGTTCAGCTGCGTTTAGTTGTGCATTGCCAAATTTCATTCCAGAGAACTACAGCTGGCATACCAACCATGATGAAAGTATTGCCAAGGTCTTGTTTGTGTTGTTATAGACTAAAACCAGGCGACGTATGTATTTATTCTGAAAAGCTGGGATCGTCATTGGAACATTTTGTTGAGTGTTATTTTGTGCTCAAAATGGCGTCTTATTTTCAAAATTAAAGGGATACTCCACCCAAAAATGAAAATCATGAATTACTCCCCCTATCCCCCCAAGTTGTTCCAAACATGTAGAAATGTATTTGTTGTGTTGAACACAAAGAAAGATAAACTGCAAAAAATGACTTCCTTACTTAGTCTTTTTTTCTTGTTTTCCAGTAAAAATGTCTAAACATTCTTGAATCAAGATGCATTTTCTTGATGAGCAAAATGACCTAAGAAAATAAGTCTAGTTTTTAGTCAAAAAAATATGAAATTTCAGTGAATTTGTGCTTAAAACAAGCAAAAAAAATCTGCCAATGGGTTAAGAAAAATAATCTTGAAATAAGGTTTACCTTTTTCACTCAATTCAAGATTATTTTTCTTACCCCATTGGCAGATTTTTTGCTTGTTTTAAGCACAAATTCACTGAAATTTCATATTTTTTTGACTAAAAACAAGACTTATTTTATTAGGTCAGTTTGCTCATCAAGAAAATGCTTCTTGATTCAAGAATGTTTAGACATTTTTACTGGAAAACAAGAAAAAAAGACTAAGTAAGAAAGTCATTTTTTGCAGTGTATTTCTGATGTTAGCATCATTGACTACTATAGTAGGAAAAATTTAATATAGGAAAAATAGTAATAGTAATAAAGGGTAGTCAAAGACTTTCCTAAATTCTTCAAAATATCTCATTTTGTGTTCAACCGAACAACAACAAAAAAAAGATAATTTTCCATAGTATGGTAGTCAATGATGTCCTAGAAATGTCAGTTTCCTTATTATGACCAGGAAAGTGCATTAAAAACAATAAAGAGTAGGTTCATGTCGACTGAACCCTACCTTCAAGTTGTACATACTGACTCAAGTTTACTCTTCTCCGTGTAGGTGTGCAAGTATGATTTTGTTGAGGTGAGGAGCGGCTTGTCTGCTGACGCCAGGCTGCACGGGAAGTTCTGCGGAGCCGAGAAACCAGAGGCCATCACCTCTCAATACAACAACATGCGCATTGAGTTTAAGTCTGACAACACTGTCTCCAAGAAGGGCTTCAAGGCCCAGTTCTTCTCAGGTGAGTGGCTGCGTGTGCATGTGTAATTGGGTATAGCGACATGATGTGGTGATGTGTGTTTTTACCGAAATCTGCCGCTCTCTCTCAGATAAAGACGAGTGCTCAAAGGAGAACGGCGGTTGTCAGCACGAATGTGTCAATACTTTTGGCAGCTACAGTTGTCAGTGCCGAAGTGGCTTCATACTGCATGAGAATAAACATGACTGCAAGGAAGGTGAGAAATCTCTAGTTGTCACCCCAAACCTGAATTTTGGGCTTTACTCACCATCTTGTCTTTCTAAATGTTGTGCTGTTATTTTTTATTGGAAAACAAAAAATAGCAGCTGAAAGTGACCGTAGATGTCAAGCTCCATAACTGCTGGAGTCAAATAATAGGTTTGTGTGAGATGACTGGAATTTCATTTCTTATTCACTAAAAATCATATTTGAATCGAACGTAAGCACAGATGAGATTTACGAGCTGTGGAAGAAGGGAAACTCATCCTGGCTATTGTTATCATGGATAATGGCTTAAATATTACTTACACAAAGCTTCAGAACACTTACACATGAGATATGTAGACTACTTATTATGATGCTTTTAAGATGCACAATAAATGAGTATTGATCACTGTGAACATATATATATATATATATATATATATATATATATCACTATTAACTTGGTATAGCACTTCTCGTATTATTGCTTACCTATATCGCTTTAAAGTTGCTTTGGATAAAAGCGTCTGCTAAATACCTAAATGTGAAGTAATGTACTTTTTATTATTACTATGTCATACTAGTATGTAATGGTATGGAAAAGAACTAAATGTTTTCAAAACTGCTTTCGTATTCTACAAAAATCACCATATGGGTTTGGGTAACATGAGGGTGACTTAGGCCGTGTTCACACTTGACTTCTTTTTTGAAGCTGCTAGCGTCCGCTTTACATTATAATCCTATGGAGCAAACCGTGTTTTCAAAAAAGTCCTGAGAGCTTTTTTAAACGCCAGCGTCTTTTTCTGCAGCTCAGAGCTCAAAACTTTTCAGAAAAAAAAGCCCTACGTCATGCACCATGACAGAGACCTGTTGTTTCCATAACAACATGCGAGGAACGTGATTGGTCGAGAAAGCTTCAAGCTCGAAAAAATTAAATGGCAGCCAAAACGCCCGTAGGAGCATAGTTTTGTATAAATACAAGTTTAATTTTCACTTTCAATAACTTCTGATTGCATTTCCAGCGAGAAATGAGTATTGTAGTTTTTAAATATGTGATTGGTAATTACTAAGACACTCTCTGTTTATAATTCAAAATAGGAACTTCCGTTACGCTGCCTATGAAGCCTGTCTCTCTAAGCTGCCTTTGAACGTTGCCGGCTACTATTTGTAACCACAAAGCTGCAAGCATTTTTTATTACTAAAAAAGCGCCATTGTCAACTTTTTCTTGCCAAAAAAAGAAGTCAAGTGTGAACATGGCCTAAGTGTGTGTTCATAGATAAAATACATCAAGTCAGATTTATTTTTAAAGCGCTTTTTGCAAACTGCATTGCATCAAAGCAAGAAAAAAGAAAAAAAAACACGTTGAACACATAGAATAAAGAAAGCTATTACTATATGAAGTAATATAAAATTTGAAAAACATAATCATATGTACACACATATAGACGGATTAATCAAACGCACGTGCCTGACGTAAAGTTAACTTCCGGTCTGTTTGGTTATAATATAACAATTTATTTTATATTTAATTTATATTAATTTTTTTTGTACATTAATTGTATTAAATTACATTAAAACTACTTAACAGTTATAGATTCTTTGCAGAGCTCTACTGGAAGTTAAGTTTGGGCCACATAACGTTTGTTTATGTTGTTGCTGCTCAAACCGTCTATCGACATTATATATTATGTTATATTATAGAGTCCAACTCTCAAAGATGAGCTAGAAAATATCTGCTTCAAACGTGGCTCTTCCCATCAGATTTCAGTTCTGATACGAGCGGTTTTAAAATGAGGACAAAACCACACATGCTTGGCTTAGTAGCCAAATATTGGAATGGGAAACGTGTCGAAATTCCAGAAGGTGACTTAATCCTTAAGAAATTTGGTTTAGTTTTCTTCAAAAAATCCTGCAGAATTACTTCATGTCTGAAGGGTCTCTGCTTTGTGGTACTGTCTGAGTAGCCTATGCATCAGCAGTCCGCTTGTTTTATTTAACCTTTTAGCTCAAGACAGCTCAGAAAGCTTCGCCATCGATTTCAGCTCGCTGACACTAACTAGCGTCTGGATATTTTTAGAGATCGTCTTCCCGTCGTAGGCAGAAATAGAAAGATCGAGGCAGCGGTAGAGAGAAAAGAGCAAGATGAAATGAGAGAGAATGAGTGCATGAAAGGGTTTGGAAATGCGGGGGTCTGTGTGTCGGAGTGATTTTCAGCGTTTAGAGTACATTGCTCATATGATGAGAGTGCTGTTTGGGAGCTCTGGATGTCACGTGTTATTGACTGTCAGAGGTGTCTCTTGCAGCCGGCTGTGATCACGTTGTGAACAGTGTGAGTGGGACCATCACCAGCCCCAACTGGCCAGATAAATACCCCAGTAAGAAGGCCTGCACCTGGGCCCTCTCCACTACTCCAGGACATCGGATTAAAATAGTATGTAATATTCACTCAACCATCTCTATCTGTCCATATTCACTGTAATACAAAAATCATATCTAGGCAAGTCCTTACATTCTTACAAAATGTAAACCTAAAGCGAACTGCCCACATTTGAAGGCATATTTATGTTTTAGACGGTAAGGAGCCTTCAAATTATAAATCAACATTACTGTAGGTATACAGTACATATTTGTGGATATGATAATCCCAAAATACACTGGGATGAGAGAGTAGCTGATACAATTTACAATGATACAAATACAATTTTTATTTGTGCTATGGACCATTTTTGGTTTAGAAAAATGACAACAACAAACTCTAGGTGTTAACTAAACATCTCACGGAGAGCTATTTGTGTGTTGCGTGTGAAATGTTGAATTGCACGTCTCTTATGAGAAAACGTCTTGCTTTTGCATGACTAGGCTTTTTAAAACTTCACATTGCAGATCTGGAAAGTATAACAAAAAAAAGAAAATACATATGCAGAATTTAATATTTCTCCAATCGATTTGTATAGTGAGTAAGGTATACGAGGACCATTGTGCATTTCATTAATAAAAACTGGGATTTAAAAAACTCAATTTTCAACTTTGTGTCGATTTAAGTTCTTCAACGTCTGATGTTTACCTGTTTATTTATCGTTACAGGAGGTTGTACTAATAATAGGTGTACCTCTGAATAATGTGATATTTTGTGTGCGGTTCAAACTTGGACCTTTCTTTCAGGCATTCAATGAAATCGACATGGAGCCACATTTAGAATGTGCTTATGACCACATTGAGATTTACGACGGTCGGGATGGGAAGGCGCCCAGTCTGGGCCGCTACTGCGGCACAAAGAAACCTCCACCAATCTTATCCAATGGCAACAAGATGTTCATACGGTTCTTCTCTGATAACTCGGTGCAGAAGAAAGGCTTCGAGGCATCCCATACTGCAGGTGAGCAGTCACGTCTTAAATATATTTACTAGTAAAACTGGAATTGTTATTGTAAGTACATTAGCAATAGCCAAAGTCATGAATTACTTAATTGCATAATAATATGATATGGTTAAATCACTTTATTACACGGCTCGTCGAAATGCTTGATTCTGATTGGCCAGTCGCGACATTTGCAGGTGCGTTATTCCCAGATAACAACCTCTCAAAACTAATAACACACGCCTACCCAGATACAACAAATCATTTTGACAGTTTTTTTTGTCAAATTAAATATAAATATGTCTTTTAATAACACATATGACATTATATTTACAAACGATTCAACCAAATTGCCTGTTCGTGACATTTGAACGTCGTTTCTTACCTTAAAAGTAAACGGCTTTTCCTCGTGGAAGGTCAACATTCGGTAAAAGTGAGCTAATAAAATATTTCAAATTCACATTTCATGTCCAGTTTCTTTTCTCGTGTGGCAAGTAGCCGTCTAATAAGCGTCGGGTCCTGATAACACTGTCGGGGCTTATTTCTGCTATAACAACCGGCTGCCTGTACATTATCCCTTATACATTCATACTTACATGTGGTACTTTAATGTTTAATGATCATCAAATCGAATACTTTTTATAAACACTATCAACAGCAATATAATGAAATGCATGAATGTACAACACATACCCTCAATATATGGTTATACTCATTATAAACAATTGTTTTCCTAACCAATATAGTTCATTAACTGTTGACTGTTTACAAGCAAGTCCGTAAAAAAACACACCATATGATCTTTATTATTGAGTCAGGATTGTTGGAATTGTTATCTGAACATTTCTACAGATTATACAATATATAAAACATATTATATATACTGTAACTCAAATGATGACTGTGAACATTGGCCCCAAAATGTTTTGCACTTAAAAATGTATGAATGTCATCAGATAACAGAATGCCATCCGTCTTTCTTGAACCACACTTCTGGAAAGCAGATACTTATCAACGGTTTTACCATTCCATGTAACTTAAAGAGGTCATATGACACGGCTAAAACGAATATTATGATTTGTTTTAGATGTAATGCAATGTGCATACACGATTTAAGGTTCAAAAACGCTGTATTTCCCAAATACCGTGCATGTTTGTATCTCCTCTTTGCCCCGCCTCTCTGAAACGCACAGATTTTTTACAAAGCTCATCGCTCTGAAAAGCGAGGTGTGCTATGATTGGCCAGTTAACCGGTGCGTAGTGATTGGTCGAATACTGCAAACGTGTGACAGAAATGTAACGCCTCTTACCATATTTGGAACATCAGGTTCTAATGCTCCGATCACACGGGGCGTCAGCGTTAACACTTGACGGAGGGCGTGTCTGAAGCTTGGCCCTGACGTGATCGTCATAGTGTCAGTCAATGATAAGTGAATTACCTCCCAACATGTCATTTCCTCTCTTTTCCAGAGTGTGGAGGCCGTTTGAAAGCGGAGGTCAAAACTAAAGACCTTTACTCCCACGCCCAGTTTGGCGATAATAACTACCCTGGAGCGTCCGACTGCCAGTGGGTGATCTCAGCAGAGAAGGGCTATGGAGTGGAGCTCATCTTCCAGACCTTTGAAATTGAAGAAGAGGCTGATTGTGGCTATGATTACATGGAGCTGTTTGACGGGGCCGATGTCAAGTCTCCCAGACTGGGACGCTACTGTGGATCAGGGGTAAGGCTTTACAGATTCACTGTTTTATAGATTTTGCTACTTGCTATCTTACACCATTACTCCCCCATATTGTTCAAAACACAAAAAGGTTACTTTTTTCTGTGGAAGTTCTTTGAATAAACATAAAATTCAAGTCATTATTTGACGAAAATCTTCTAATTCACATCTTCTAATTTGACTTATATCAAATTTGCTCTTCCACATATTAAAACATGTGACATTAAGCCACATGAGAACCAGTGGTGTTCAGCATCATGATGCCAAAGTGGGCATTATGCATGAGATTTGAGTTTTAAGTTGTTTTTGTTTTCACGTGGTTTTAAAAGACTTAGAATGTTGTAGGCATTATATGGTGTATTGCATATTTATGGTTTTAACAATTTAGTTTAATTAACCGTGGATACATTAGCAACAACAGCTTATTTCCACTTTACTTGAATGATCTTGTTTGTATGGATTCATTGTTTTTGCACACACCATTGAAATGTTTAGAAGAAAATGTTCAATTGTTCAATATTTAAATGATAAAAAAATTTCCTGGCAACCAGCTCTACGAAACTAGCATTTTATTAAGTGACTTGAATGACAAAACATTAGAATCATTCAATTTTTATGAGCTGCCTGGTGTTTAAGACCAGGGCCAGGTCTAGGGGGGAATTTGCCCCCCAGATTCTTCTTGCGCACATCCAAAAAATATCCAGCTGACAATTAAAATAATTAAAAATAAAGTACTTATTATGAAATACTTATCTGTATTTTCTTTTAAATAATCAAATAATCTGTCAATGTAATGACAGAGAAATGTAAAAACGATGCATATAGTGAACTAGGGATTCTAAAATAGTGAACTAAAATAAGAGATTGTTCCGTGAAATATATAGTTACCGTGAAATAAAACTAATCATTCCGTGAAACAGATTTTTGGTCATTCCGCCCACCCCTATAGTGAACTATGATTATATATCTGCCCAACCAGAATACTGTATGTGATTACCCCGCCGAGTCGAGCAAACCCCTAACTCCAACCTTTGCAATAACTATTATTGTGTGCTACTCTCATACTGTAAATGATACCTTGAATCACAAAAAAACTCATAGATTCATATTGAAGGGGGAATCTGAGCCATCTAGGGAGCAGAATGTCTTGCGAATGGGCTCTTTTGAATTCAGCCTGTAAACATACTCAAATTTTGCAACCACCCAAAACTAGCAGTGTTCGAAAAAAACACCTTAGCAACCACAGTGCAATACCTTGGCAATCACCCACAAGTGTGAATTGAGCTGGTGATTTTGCATGGTGCAAATGTAAAAATCTAGTTTCTAGTGAGAGGATAATTTGGGCTGCATATGAGCTCCAGACAGTATGATTTCAGTTACTTTTGTTAAATAAGAAGAAGCGTATGACTTCAGATGAGACCTCAGATCAGATGTTGATGTCTGGTATTTGTTCTGCTGTCAGGTGAAATCTGTTTATTGACCAAAAGATTTAATGTAAACAGAGATGTTAGACACTATACATTTGTCTCAATCATGTTTTGGTTACGCGCCATTTAGAGTATGCTTTTAATCCAAAGCATTTGACAATTCACTAACAACAGGGAATGTCTCCCTGGAGCAACATTGGCTTTAACGTACTGTGCCATTAGGCTGTCACAGCCCAAAATAACCCATTTAGTTTTGGTCGGAGAAGAGTCACACACTCTGTCAAAATTAAATTACAATCTTGTTTTGCGCTGTTCACTGCACAATGGAATCCGTCCCAAAACAGTTTTAAAAAATAATAATAATACAATAAGGGCTCTACACAGAGTCTTGTAAGGCACTTGCCAGCTTGTGCAGTAACTGAAACGGCCTTGAAAAGGTGATTTTTAGTGGAATTTAAGCTTTGGAACGAGATTTATGGTACAGTTGATGTCAGGTTTAATTACTAAATATGCTATTTAATAGTTTTTTTGCCAGCGTTTAAGAAATATCTGCTTTCCCCGATTCAAGAAGATAGGACTGTTGTCTTGCTATAGCTGAAATAGCTGAAGGCGTTGCAAACATGGCCACCTAGTGACACGACTTCCATAAACAGGCTTTGGTTTGACTAAGGCGCGAAAATTCACTGGAATGTCGTTAGCATGTTGCCAAGATAACGATTGTAATTAGCACAATAAAATGTTCATGTATTGAACTAAATTGCTTTAGATGGATGCTATTTAATGTTTCTGAATTATATTCAAATAAGTCGCAATACATAACTTGTTTTGGTTTGAAGCACATTTTGCTGGGAATGTCAGTTTGACGTCATTTAACTTTAACATGTGTGCAAGTACGTAGGGTAATCTGCTATTTTATGTTACAAACAGAGATGGCGATATTGAGGTGGATTGCAGCTTTACATTGACATTTCAGTTTTCACTGTTTGGTGCAGTGCATTCTGGGATGCATGCGTATCTAAATTTCTGCAGAAATAAGATAAATTAGTTAATAAATTAAACTTTCTGAAACAACCTTTGTGCCAGGTGCAGCTGTCTAGATTTTTTATTAGTTAGAGACTTTTACAAACTCGTTAATTTATTGTTCCTGGAGGCAACATTCTTCTGATGCGTGCAAGTTGAATCTAATCCAACAATCAGAACTTAACCAACACTACAGACAGCCAAAGCCGAGAGTGGCATAACGTTCATGAATTAAGTGCAAATTTTGACTTAAAAACTGTTGGATTAAAATTATTGCTCACACAGGTAAATACAAGGGCTGACATGAACAAGTCAGAAGCCTGATGGAACAAAAGTGCGCTAAAATGAAAATAATACACATACTAAATAATTATAAATGCTAAGTAATGATATTGTTATAGAAACATTTCCATTCAGTGTTTTGGAGTGTAAGTTACTGAAAATAGTGCTTTAAAGTGCAGCTTTTCTAATGCCGTGGTCAGACTTGACTTTGAGCATGCAAAATTCATTTGGACGGTGCTGCGAAAATGGGCGGGAGCGATTCTCCATATTTTACAATTCTGTTCCGAGAGGTCACGCTGTGACGTTTTGATCTTCTATTAGTCCCACGAACTCACGTGTGACGCGAATTTGCAGGTCAGAGTTCACCAAACTTAAACTTCGCTATGCAGCAAATGCGAAATATCTTCGGATGGGCTTGCGTTTCCGGTCTGATGCATTAGCATTCGTATGACTGGAAGTCAATGTAACAAAAAGTCAAGCGTGACCGCGGCTTAACAACTACTGTAGTGGTGTGGCTTAAACAAATCATTTGTGTAAAACAAATCATATTTTTTCCTCAATATAAGGACGTATTTTTAAATATCGTCCCTTTAGCAACTTAACTTTGAAACTGTACTTTGTTATTTACATAGTTACTAAGTAGCTCCCATTACACCGATGTGCCTGTTCACGTTTGACCTTGTCGTCTTTTACGTTTCCAGCCTCCGGAGGAGATTTATTCAGCTGGTGACTCCATTGTCATCAAATTCCGCTCGGACGACACTATCAACAAGAAGGGCTTCCACGTGCGTTACACGAGCACCAAGTTTCAGGACACACTTCACTCCCGTAAGAAGTGACCCCTAGTGGCCGGGAGGGGCCGTGTAGGGCCTAGGGGGAAGCAAAGAGGCCCCAGGGGGAGGGTCTCGCCCATCGCTCGGAGCCCCCCGGCCACCAAGAACACCCAGACTCGACGGACCAGCCGCAAGAACGCCAACCGCACCTCAGTAGATCACAGGGGCTCTGGCATCCCCAACTGACTGTGAGGAGTAAAGCCATTCCGCAGTAGACCTTGTTTTTACCTTTTATTTTTTAATTGTTACATTTGGGGCAACACGTGGAGGGGGGAATGTTTTCGGTTTGATGGATACTTTAGGGAAGGCAGGCAAAAAAGAAGGGAATTATGATACGTGAGGGTGGGTTGGGTGGGCGGATGTTGATCACCCCATGGAACCCCTCCCCCCTTTTTCTTTCATGAGCCGAGAGCGACAAACGCAGATACACTGAGGACCTCCTGCAGGACAACCTAACAGTCAGACCTTCATCAAGCCAGTCGACTATACAAGAGTGGGATTGAGTTGAAAAGTGGAGTAGGGCATTCCTCACAGATTTATCAACCTTGAAACAAGATTACCGCTGCAGTGTGGGGGAACGTCCATCTCTGCTTATGATTATCAGGCATTGTTTGTTCATAAAGAGCCTTGTTGGTCTGGTTACCTGTTTGTTGTTGAGCTCATGTCACTGTATGTCAAAGAGATGCATGTAGTACAGTTAGCAGGACGTAGACACGAACAAGAAATTGTGAACGTGATGGCACCAGCATCTGTAATACCAGTTATTTCCAGGCCAGTAATCCGAAAGTTCCCCCGCCTGGTATTATCACATTTTTGGAAATTTTCCAGACACAATTATTATGCTAAAAAAGTCTAATAAACAAAACGTGGCCCATGTCTTCTTGCTGCTAATTACTTTAGCTAAAAAGAAGAAAGGAGTTATTGTTAAAATACACAATTATCATTTGTTTTAGCAGACTGGTTTTCCAATGACTTGTTGTGTGAACTTCCTTTTTTGATTCTTTTTCATTATTGGTTGCAGTCCGACACTAAAACGTTATACTTCTTGGTCCTTTTTAACCAACATGTCATAAATGAAATCTGGGTGTATGGATCTGTAGTCAGGGTAGATGCCACCTTGAGAAATATAAATACAATCGTTGTGATGTGTCACATTGGATCACAGAGCCAAGGTCATTACTAGTTTTCACCTTTTTTCAACATAATGATTTTTAAAACAACAGTAAAAGTCTTTGAACGGACAATAGTTCATCCATTTGCATTTCATTCCATTAAACATGCCATCTACCCTGACAAAAGATCCATGTTCTTTACGTATAACTTGTTAATGTCACAGCTTTTCTGGCCAGTGTGGTGTAGTAAAATGTTAAAAGGATTTTAGTTTTAGCGGGTTTTACATCTTCAGGTGGGATTCACGTCGCTCCAGCTGAGGCAAAACTGATCAGATGTAAAAGAGTCATTTCTATCAATACTGTACCTCAGTGTGTGGTGGAGCGGTTGGATGGTGCTATTGCAAATGAGCCCTACGCCACACGTGCATGTGGTCAGTCTCTTGAAATAACTCCTTTACTACTGATGTCTAATGTCAGTTGAGACGGTTAAAGTTTGACTAAAGCTAGTTTACCTACCCGAGTTGTTTTTAAAACAGTTTCATCATAAAACAGAATAGTGTTGAATAGTGTGTCTGTGTGCTAGTGAACATCCACAGGGGTTCCATTGATCCGAGGTGTTACTCTGTTAGATAATTTAGTGAAGTATGGAGTCGAAATCACGGCTCTCCTACCTCTCTCTTGCAGAACTGGCTGTTGACTTTGTCCTTTTCATTTCAGGCACCCTTTTCCTCTCATGAGACCGTTTCACACCTGTTTGCCTTTATGGATTTACCTAAAGCTCTTTTAAATCTCAGGTTCCGACTTGTTCTTACCCACTGAATCATTTTAAAGACACTAGATTTCAATTGTTTAGGATTTAGGTTTTTAAAGGATGTTTTAAGGTTTATGCGATTCATCTGTAACGCCTTTGACCTGAGCACTGATTTACTTCACCTCAAGCCACGCGTGCTGTGCTCTTGACCAGACAAGTTGTTCTGTATACATTTCTGCAAGAGAACACGGACGTACCGCCGTTTGCGCAAATGATCAACTAACTTGTAATCTAGTTCTTCAAATGTATCTGAATATGCATACTAGCATAGGGCTTTAGAGTAGCGGAGCACTTGAACATTTTGCTAATCAAAGCACATTTTCTTCAGCGTTATTAATGTTTGAAATCCCCCTGTTATTTCTTGTTTGAAATAGGGTGTTTGTTTTAAGGAGAAAGTGGGAAAGGCAAGCGTCAAATGTTTTACCACAAATCTGAAATGTTACCTCAGCAATTCACTTTGATCGCCATTCCCACATGACTTGGTACATGTTTATGCATTTTATCATATGTATGTATGTAAATATGTATTAATGTATTCAAAGTACACTAAACCATAGATAACTCGATGAGAATTAAGGCTATGTGTAATTGCAGACAAAAGATGCAATTTATTTATATTGTATAGCTAATTTTCACCTATGTATTGCACATAGTGTTAACAAGTGCATCTATTTCATAAAATGTTATTTTCATTTTGAAATGTTTCATGTCACATTTTGTCTTGTAGACTCAGGAAATGCATTAGATGAATGAAAGCCTGAACATGCCAATTCAATTAGTTCGCGAATGTAAGAAAAGTACGTTTATGCTAGAAGAAAATATGTCCGACAATGAACGCACTTGGCTAAGTCATGTCATTTTTAATGCTTTTAAAGATTTACTTGTATGTAAAGATGTGGAGATCCCCGCAGTGCTCATGAATAGAATTGCAATCTTTTTTTTCGAATGGTTTTCAGGTCTGAGCTGAAAATGCATATACGTTGTCCGAAGGAGGATGGAGTTTGGTTTCCCTGTGCATCTTGATGACTGTGTGGATTTTCAAATAAACCACATATCAGCATCGCATTTGCTATATAACAGATCATCAATTATGAATGGTCACCACAGTGCATTATTAATGCCTATCTACCGTTTCCAGCATTAAAAATTAAGCAGAATTGATGGGAGAAGCTAAATAAAGTCAAATATGAAGTCTGTGACTAATACGATGGTGCACGTTACAAAGTCTAGTGGGAAAATGTAGGTGCTGTTTTTTTATTTGATCAATGCCTTTTAACATTGTATAAATACGTGCCATTTTGCCAGATTAATACTGTCTATAAGTCATATAGCCTAGTGACATTTTATCTAAAATGTAAAAAATAACGGTTGCATAAAAATGAAGCACATTTGATAACAATTTCAAATCATTTAGATATCAAGATAGTTTTGCATTGTCACATTATTTTAATGTTTTTTTATTGTCTCGTTGTTTTCAAATGTAATGCACCCCTTTTTACTTTTCTCCGACATATTTAAAACGTCTGTTATTCCATTAATGCTGTACGATCAATGATGGATACTGTATGAAGTATATTATTCTGAATTTGAATGGCCAGAAGAACCACCTAAGGTGAGCATTTATAGTCGTAACCCTTTTTAGTGAAGGTGAACTCTTTCTGCAAGAGGTCATTCAGGAGTGTCTGTGGTTACAAGTGGATTGATGCTGAAGTGGTGTATAATTTCCAGACTGCTGGTTAAAGGACCAAGGCAATTGAAGGTCAGCGCTGAACATTGCTGTTTTGTTTGTGTATTTTTAAAGATAAACGGCAACAATCAAAACATAAAAATCACACTGGATTAAAGTGATGGTTCACCCAAAAATGAAAATTCTGTCATCCCTTTCTCACCCCTTGTCATTTCAAATCTGTATGAGTTTCTTTCTTACGCAGAACACAAAAGAAGATATTAAGTTGGTAACCAAACAGCGGAGGCACCCATTCACTCAGGAACACAAAACCAGTGCAAGTGAATGGGGGCCAGTTAACAGCATTCTTCAAAATATCTTCTTTTGTGTTCTGCGGAAGAAACTTATACAGGTTTGAAATGACAAGAGGGTGAGTAAATGATGACAGAATTTTCATTTTGGGTGAACTTTAAGTGGATTCGTTCAGCACACAGATGCACAAACAAACAAAGGTTTCACCGGGAACTTTTAACAAGTCATATTTCAAGCACAACAATACTCTGTAGAACTCAATGTTTTGTTCACAAGAATTTTAAAAGGCAGCATGAAATTTACCATGACATTACACTTTCATCATACAAAAGTCCAGACAATGCCCCTAAACGTTTCACAGGAAAACAAAGAAAGCTTTTTCCATGGTTTACTTTGAAATACACACAAGTGTCTCAGCATACAGTTGTAAAATTGTTACTGTAAACTGTAACCAGGCTTGGTTTATATACATAGTCAGACTACTACAAAACAATATCATACTTATTTGTTACATATTAACAAATGTTGACATACAAACTGATAATGGTCAACACAGTTCTGACAATTAAGGGGTATGTACTTACTTATATAATGTCCATATGAATTTGGCAACATATATTGTCTTCAATTACTCTTAGACATCGAAAAGTGTAGAAAAACACTGTGCTGTTTTAAGACATTTTTCTTACACTTGGCTATCATAGATGTAAAGAGAATTAAGAAAATATGAACACTGACATATGGCTACTTTGGTAGTACAATGGAATACATTTTCTCTGTAAACTTTTATAGATAGTGATGTCAATTATTACTGCAGTTATGTGTTTGCTTGGAAATTTTAATGAAGGAAGATATTGTCTGAGCAATTTCCCCACGGTACAGACTTGCACGACATGTTTATCGGAACAAATGTAAAAAAAATGATAAGAAGAATTTAATTTATATATTCAGTCGTTCGAACATAATTTGTTCCAATAAGGATTATATTGTTACACAAGGCCACTGTCTTGTGTTTAACTAAACTTGAAACTCCAACCCTGTCACAATGCTTCACAAGGACAGAACGTGCTAAAGTCGCTTTTGTTTCTCCCATGCAAGAATTCACAGAATTCATATTCTTTCCTTCTTTATAGACCCGAGGGCCTCATCACACTTCTCGTAAGAACCAGAGTAAAACATATCCTCATGTGACCTCTGAGTCACTTCAGTTTAAGCTATGAATGAGAAACAAAGCAGGGAGAAGTAATCACATAGTCATACATTAACACTAAATGTACACCCCAGACAGACTTCACTTACATGGTTCTCATAGCTGAAAATAAATTCAGAGAGGGTTTTTCGGATGTCTCCGACATTATTAATCTACTTCTAATACTTGCTACCTTCTGAAACTGTGCCACATAATACTTAATATCATATTGTTCCCAAGTTCCAGTAAAACTTCTTACAGGCTTATGTTCATAGTACAGTCACATCACACATAAATCACGTAAAACCTAAACATCGAAAAAGGTTTTGAAATCAGAACAGCAGGAATGTGTTGTGTGATTTCTTGACATCACCTTTACATCAGTCCGCCAGGAGCAAATTGTGATCCAGTCCACCAGAAGAGACCTCCACAGACAGCCAGCACGAGGACGACCCCAGCGGCTTTGAGCACGGCTCCAGGGGGTCGAGTGAAGTCAGTTGGTCCCATTGTCGCCAGCAGAGCGGTAGTGACCGATAGCGTGTACGCGATGGAAATTGCTGTGTTGATGGCCACAATCTGACCAAACTTTGCAAAAGGCACAATGACACAGAAAAAGAGTGGAATGGTCGATATCACCGTGGTGACAGCACTAGATACTATTGCAACCCCCACGTGATTGGCTGCTTCGAGGGTCCGTAGCTGTCGCTTGATGGATGAGTCCTGTAAATGAAAGATCCTTTGTGAAGTTGTGAAACATATTCTATTTAAGAAGGGACTGGCCATAAGGGAGCTATGGGACTTTTCTGGTTGACTTGTTGGCCAACTGCCAAAATAAAATACATATACGTTTATATAATCAAAATTATCAAATTTATATATATATATTAAGACTGTTTCATTGAACGCGCGCCCGGACTGCAGTTAAAGGAGTAGTTCACTTCAAAATTTGCCGGGGTACTCAAAATTTTAAAGTGCACTACTCCTTTAACTACAAGTCTGTGTTTGTTTATCGGTCTGGCTAGTGTCTAATAATATAACTATTTTATTTAATGTATGTTAATATGAATGTATATTCTTTTATTGTATTATAATTTCATTAAATGAACAATTTGTTGAATGGGTCCTGTAGTTTTGTCGCGTTTAAAGAAACCGTATGGGACATTGACATCTAGCGGTTGAGCTTGGTATCGCAGTCTAAAAATTCAAAATATTGGAGTGGCAAGTTTGGCCAAGTAACGGTTCTACTCGGTATCTTTTTCATTGATATCAGAAATAATCTTCAGGTACTTTATTATTTGCGAATGTGTACCGGAAGTTAAGGGCACTCCGCGAACGGGCGCATACCCAGTAACGTTTGTTTATGTTGTTGCTTTGAAACCGTCTATACATACACTATACTGTATATAGGCCTATCTTGTCTGCATACATGTCAAAGTTGTAAAGTACATACATGCATGGAGACCATTGTCACAGCATTTAATTCTACATCTAAAAATGTTCAACTCTGTCATGGTTGTGATTAAAATTTCTTGTCTTGTAGGCCTACTCTCTTTTAAATTAAAGAAGTCTGAAATTATGTTTAACCTATATAATCCATTATGAACATAAAAGTTACACTACATAAATTAAAATTCTGTCATCATTTACTTGCACTGAAGGTGGAAAACCATCAAATCTGGTGCACCATTGACTACCATAGTTTTTCTTCCTCCTACAGTCAAAAGTGTCCCAGAACTGTTTGGTTCCAAACATGCTTCCAAATATCTTTCTTTCTGTTCAGCACAACAGGAAAACGTATACAGGTTTAAAAACACTTCTTGGTGAGTAAATGATGACAGAATTTTGATTTTTGGGTGAACTATCCTTTTAATTGATAAAAGGTTGCCTTACAGAGTTATGATGAAGATAAACTCTGATGCATATGACTTGCTACGCGAACTGGTGAGATCTTATTTCGAAGATGCTATTTAATTCAGGGTGGCTTATAGTGCACTGAAAGAAATGACTTCCCTGCAGCGCCCTGAGGTTCAGCGTATTGCTCAAGGGCACAGTGGTGATAGGAAATCCCAGTGGCTTAACAGTTCAAGTACTTCCCCTACCTGGGATCCAGCCTGGAATCTCTCGTTACGTGCTCAGAGCTTTAACCACTATACAGCCACCATATACCACCACTCAGCAACGCAATGAAATGTATAAATGGTAATCATACCGAACTATGATCCGTCAGTCCTGAGGTCACAATGTCTCCAGCCAGTAGATATCCTTCCACCAGATGTAAGCAATAGTCCACTGAAGAGCCCACCAATATGGAGAGAGAGATAGCTTCAACTGCACCCATCTCCCAGCCAAGCCAATACATCACAGCCACCACCAGGCACACCATACCTGCCAACAATATACACATTTTACAAAGTCCTTGGCTACATCATTTGGGACTGTCGTACTAACTGACAATTTTGTCTCTACGGCCAAACAATTACAATTTTCATGGCTAAAGAAGTGATTTTTATAGCTCAACCATTAGTGATGTGAATGCCACATTTCAAAAGGAAAGTTGGAATGCATTATGGGAAAAATGGCATGTCATTGAGTCAGAAATAGGCTGTGTTCAATTCACTGATCATTGCACCATTTTTTGAATATTTCCTTGTTTTGTTCAGCCCTTAGGAGTGTGCTGATTTTCAGAGTCTCCTTCCATTTGGAATAATTTGTGTATTCGTTCAGTCTGAGTAATCACTTGTAGTGATGATATTTCCCTGCTGAAAGCAAGTTAAATTACGGCCATGTTTGGCATATTGTATTACCATATAAATGAGATTGGATATAGAGCTGCACATTTCAAAGGCATTGGTTTTCACAACCTGTACGTATTACTTGAGTCAATTAAATCGAACAGAAGGACAGAAACAGGCTGATGTCACTATTCAAACACAGAGACTGCATCACAAAATCCAAAGGGATTTGCTTAAACCACAATTCAAGCCCTTTAAGACGCAGTTGTAGAAAATTAAAGAGTGAACCTCAAAGAAAACTGTTTAGGTTTCATTCCACCGCAAAACAAAAGGGGAAAAAATGATTTTATATTTTAGATAAATAAAGACTATATAATTAACCCTTGAGATTTTTCTGTAATACATCAGGGGTGTATTCCAGAAAGCAGGGTTAACTTACCGTCAGCTAAACCCTGAGCTCTCGGTTGATTAACCCAAACCTTGCTTACCGGTTTGGGTTCCAAATCACCTGAGAAGAGTGAGTTTAATTAACCTCCCGAAAGATACCCAGAGTTAACGCGCGCTCACAGAAACAACATGAAGACATTGTCAATGGATCACAGATTTCACGAGTCACCATGGAAACGGCCAGGAAGCTTAAAGTTTTTGACTTAAATCTGCATCACTGTATAAAGTGAAGATAAGATAAAAATCATAAAATTTAATTATTTAGGTTATGTGTTTATAAAACTATAAACGCTATAAATTAATTATTTAATTAAAGATATAAATATTTAAACTATATGCACTATTTTTATACTATAATATTTAAAATATATACTCATCATGGCTATCTTTGTTACATAAACTGTAGATTTGTTCAGATGTTTGTAACTGTAATTTTAACGTGTTTACCATGGTATTTTACCAAAAATGTTTTGTGTATATGTATCACATTGGTAATTTTGAAGGCAGTATTAAACAACTTTTTTGTTCCTTCGCTGTATGTTCCTTAAAAAATATACCTTTATTTGGTTTTCTGAAAACTGACTTTGCATTGTATCAACTTTATTTGCAACAGTTGCTGATGTAGTCATATTAATAGAGACTCTTTTAATTCTAGAAACTACTACATTGGTCATAATTTTGGAAAAGAAATTGTGCAATGCTTTTCAGTACACTACACTATGTATGATAATTAATTTACAGCAGAGGATGAAGGTCTGCTGTGACATGAGGTAGAGATTTAAAAAGTGTATGGCCCAGTCATATATACATAATAATCATGGAGCCTTTATATATCCCTTTCAAATACACATACATTTCGTATTTTTGTTTGTTTCTTTTGACTTTGTTTGCTAAAAGGCCATGGCTTTCCAAATGTTAAAAGAGGTGGAAACGGCCTATCCTGAAAGGCTAATTGTAATTTGGAGAAAGGCCTTTCAATACTAAACTGTAGGAGGAGGCTGATGATCAGAAAGACATTTTAATGGAATACAGTCAGTATGAAAAACCTTAAGTCTAAGTTTTTTATGTATTTTTTTATGTAAATGGATTTAAAATTATAATAAGAATTTAAATATGTGAACAATATGCCATGGCAATCCCATTGGGGGTCACCTAATAAAGCCTTGGAAACCTGCCAGCCTGGGATTTGAACTTGCAACCTTTGAAGTTCTCTAACCATTAGGCCACAACTTTCTTTGACCCAATGCATCAAATATTGCCTAATAAGTGAACAAGAGTAATGATATGCAATCCTCGGGAGTTAAAATACTTCACTATTAACATCCTTTAACTGTTGGAAATTGTAAGATGTGTATATTTATCCAGTGATATTTGGAGATGTTTTAATAAATCTAATTCAAAGTATATACAATATTTAATATAAATAGCCTACATAAAGTTTAACAATAACAGTTTATTAACATTATTTTATTTAAAGACGATTTCATTTGAAAAGGTTAAATAATAAAGTTAATAAAAAAATTAGTTGTGAATGCTAAATTGCGATGGGTGAGATTGGAAATGTAATTGTAATATTGCAAAATTGTAAAATTATAATATATTACATGTAATCTGTGCTTTCACGCCCACTTGACGCTCATCAAAAACGCACAAATGCGCAGACAACCCCTAAAGCTTAGTAACATTTCCTTAAAATGAACTAACCCTGGAACATAACCTGCTCCGGAGCAGGTTATCTTCAGAGAGTAAGTTGCTATGGTTACTTACATACCCTGAAAGTTATCTCCGTTTTTGGAACCGAAAGTTGAGGTTATCCGCTAACTGACCCTTAAACTTACCCGGGTATGTCACATAACCAGCTTTCTGGAATACACCCCAGATGTTACTTTTTTATATGTATTATTGTTGTTGTTGTTGTTGTTGTTGTTTTTGCTTTACTGCAAAATTATTTTGAAAATGAAATGAAAAAAGGTGTGCTTAATTATACTGTAACAAAGCATCCTACATTTTTTATTTATTTTTACATTTAGCCTTTTTTTCATTTGATTGTGGCCTAAAATATTTCCTGGACATGTTTCGTGACACTTTTTATTGTTGATTATGAGCTGTATGATAATGCCATTAAATGCTATTAATGTACAAAAATATAAAAACATCTTATGATAATTAGTTGTGTCTACGAATAAAAATAAGTTGAAACAACTAAAACCGACAATTATATTTTACAGTGTATATGTTACAACACTGACAAAATAGTATTACGGCCTATGCCAAAAAAGAAAAAGAAATAAAATCTGAAATTTTCTTTAGAGAAAAAGGATGCATATTTAATTAAAAGTATGAACAAAAAATGGTGTAAAATTTGCAGCATACAATGTTTCAGTAGAAGAAAGCTATTGAAATATGAGGCAATAAAGACATTAATTACCCAGAATGCTCAGCAGGATGGGCAGCAACAGAAGAGGATGAGCAGTAAACACAGCTACTGATGCTATGCAAATGGCAAGAGACAGCAGCAGACTGTAGAGGGCGCTCTCCACACCTAGAGGCCATGAGGGGGAGATGAAATGTTGTTAACTGCATTATAAATAGAGCACATGAATGCAGTCACGCGCTCCTTGTCATTTCTTGAGTCTCAGGTTAATAGATACTCGTGTTAATGATGTCTGCGCCCTAGACTAATTCCTCTCAAATTGGTCATGTTAATCAAAGCTCTTTTCTCTCTCTGCCTCTTGCTATTTTTGCTCTCTTGCCTATAATTTCCATGAAGATCTGTTTCCAGTGCTGGCAGGTCTGGAACCCTCGCCTCAAGGCAGATGAAGCTGGGAGTGATGCAAGCTGTTTCTGCAGGAAGCTCTCCCATTGGAGGAAATCAGAGTGAGTCTGAAACGAAGACTTTCCTTTGAAGGTGGTCTGAAGTGCGGAAACAATGAAAACAAAGAACGAAGAGTGCTTAACCACTTTATAATTTCTTGCCATTTGTAGTCTTTAAAGGAAAAGTTCACCCAGAAATAACATTTTCGCATCATTACATCACCCTCATATTTTTCTCATCTCATTAAAATGTTTCACCTCATTCCAGATTTTTTTATTAGTGGTGCTCTTTTGCTCTATGTCTTTTCCATACAATTAAAAAAAGAACGTGGCCAGGGGTTATCAAGTCTAGACTTGTCAAATTGATTAATCACAATTACTCGATTCTAAAATAAAAGTTTGTGTTTATATTCTTGTATGTATTTATAAATGCACACACATATATGTATATACAGTATAAAACAAATATATATATATATATCTATATATAGATATATATGCATACACACACACACACACACACACACACACGCACGCACGCACGCACGCACGCACGCACGCACGCACGCACGCACGCACGCACGCACGCAAACCACGCACGCACGCACGCACACACACACACCACACACACACACACACACACGCACACACGCACGCACACACGCGCCACACACCACACACACACACCACCACACACACACACACACAACACACACACACACACACACACACACACACACACACACACACACACACACACACACACACACACACACAGTATATAAATGAGATAACAAATTTTTCAAAAATCATGTTTTTTTATTGTGCATTCCAATTAATATCAATCAAACTGCAGTTGGTTTGTTTTAATTTAAGCCATAATAACTAAAAAAATACAGCTAACTAACACAATAAAACACAAAAAACGTGATTTTTGAAAAAATTTCATTTTGGAACCAAACTCTTCATATATAATATATATATATACACACACACACACACACGCACACAGTATATACACAGTATATATATATATATATATATATATGTATTAAATTTTTTATATAATTTATATGAAGTATTAATATACAGTAAATACTGTATATATGACACATATTTCTTAAATATATAAATACACATGTTTTATTTATATACTATACATTTAAATATACACGCCGCACACACAAACAGTATGTTATATTAACACTTTAATGTAAACCTTGTTTAAAATTTAATAATCATGATTAATCGATTTGACACCTCTAAGTCAAACACATTTTGTTAGAATTTTTCACTTTTCTATTTTTAGTAGCTTGTAAAGCTTGGGGAGTCTATGGTACCATTCTCATTTTGTGTTTCACAGATAAAAGAAAGAATGTTAAACAGATCTGAAACTACATACAGTAAGTACATTTTCATTCTATCCCTTTAATTCATCATATGAGTGAGTGGACTCACTGATTCAAATGCCATAGATATCCAGTGCACTCTACCGCCCTGCATGCCCACTGCACCATGAGATAACTGACCCGGCAAGAGGTTGGGTTCAGGAAGAGAGTGACAGTCAGGGTGGAGCAGGGGAAGAATGGACGTGAGGCTGTTGCCTGCGGGAGATAAAAGCATGGTTAACGCAAGACCACCACGATTGTATTAACACGATTCTCTCTCACCTGATGGTAAACACTGAGCTCCACCAGGTTTCACCAGCTTGGTATTGGTACTGATGGCTTTGCACAGCTGGCACAAGTGCCCGATCTCATTAAAGAGATCAAAGTCTGGATCATAGATCACGTTGCCCTTTGAGGAAGAGCAAAGTCTATAATCAGAAAATTAATAATTCATAAATCATCTTCAGCTTCAAAGAAAATCTATCAATATACAGTGGGGTCCAAAAGTCTGGGATTTTTTTGCTTAAACCTGGAAATAAATAGAAAGTTCAATGATTTAGAAAACTGGCAAATAAAGAAACGACACGACATAAAACCAAGAAATATATGTTGATTCTGCACTGTTCGTCAGTGACCAAATGTACAGTAAGAAAATATGGATATGTTTTTCACATAAATTGTATAAGAGAACCGCAACTCTTCATATTCCTCCTTCAAGGAGCAGTGAACACCCCCAAAATATGAACAGACTTCAAAAATCCACTGCAAATAGTAAACTATACCATTCAGTTGTCTTTGGCATATAAGTGTTTCTTTTTATTAATGCCATAATTCTTATTTCTCATCATATACAAATTAGGATGCAGTCATTGTGGTTAGTTTACAGTAAACACTTGTACAGTGTGTATTACTGTATAACAGGTAATTCTGCACTCAGTTACTAAAGTTTAATTCTGTCTCACCAGATCTCCAATAACATGGTTGTCCGAGTGTTGAGTGCGGTTGACCCCCAGTATCCCGAAAACCACAAACACCATGGCTCCAGTGTCCACTAGAGGGCGCACTGCTGGTTTCCCACAACCACCTCCACTGCAAGGGTTAAATCCCGATGTCCTGGAGACCTTTACCTGAGTAGTGACTGATGAGATAAATATGATGTATTACATAGTAATGAAAGAGTAATGAAAGACAAGAACCAAGAAAACATCCTGTTGCCAAATAAGAAGGTATACAAGGAACATTGCTCAAGGGTATTTTGGAATGCAGCATGTTTTAAATGATCATTTCTTGCAGCAGTGTGATGTTTGACGCTTTATACCACGGCAACTATTCGAGAAAAAAAACACTTTATTCTAACTCAGGTTTAATTACTATACATGTTGTTTTCATTCCTCCTAATTGACTATATTAAGTTGTACTTGGTCACACAACAGACTACATAAAATGAACAAGTTTACATTAAAAGGCAGACAGCACAGAGATACAGTAACCATTATAGCTACATGCATCCATTTGAAGTTGACCTAAAAATGTTAATTTTGTCAATATTTACCCTCATTCCATTCCAAAATCATAAGACTTATTCTTCTATCTAAAAATATTAGGAATAATGTCTTTTTCCACATATTGGAAATCAATAAGTATTCTAATGACTTCCATTGTATTCTCTAAAGGGGCAATGAATTAAGACCACAATTTTAACCCGAGCTTTTGTTGTATAAGAGGGAATCGTATTCAAGTGAACATCCTGTAAGTGTCAGACCTGAAAACGACCTTGTTACTGAAATAACAACTGTTATTGACACCAGGCTCAGCGAGCGCCAGGTCCTGGAATGCACAGATAGGTTGAACACCGCCTCCACAGAAGAATATCAACGACTACTTCTCTAGCACCACCCACTGGTTCGCGAATGACTTTAGCCACACATAGTACACACTCCCGCATTTGTGATGACTGACCAATTGGTAACCATAGCGACATATTTTTCGGCTAGAGATTCGTTTTGTCCGTCAGTTTAAACTAAACTGCTGATATGCGCTGTGTTGTGTTTATGCTCGGAAGGCTACATCACACAGCGCTCTTTTGCTGTGTTGTAAGCGCTTTTAGTGAATGAAAGTGACCTATTAGTCAGATATGGTGACCCATACCCGAGATGTGACCTCTGCATTTAACCCATCCAGTGAGTAGTGAACACACACAGAGCAAGTCGTGAACACACGTACACCCGAAGCAGTGGGCAGCTTATGTGAGTAAAACATATTTGTGCTATGTGTCACTATTGCTTTGTTAGAGATCACTTGATATGCCCTGATAGTATTACCTGGGGACCTCTAGTCATTTGTAATAATTGTAATCGGCATCTCTGTGATTTGGCAGGCTCATATATCATTTTTCAAGGTTTTATCCACCGTTTGCAAATAATGGAGGCTGTTTTGAAGTGTTTTGATATTATTTCTGGTGCTGGGTCGTATTGGCCGGGAGTCTACCGTTTGTTTATCTATCATGAAAACTATAACATTTGACACCCGCGATCGCGGTGATCTACTGTTCGGTTCGCGGGTCTTAAATGCTGACATGTACGGTCATATATCACCAAACACCATACAACTACAGGCTATACAAACTGTACGCAAAGCCTTGCCATCATATCCAGGAAATAAGTCCGTAAATTTGAGTAAAATCAAGTTACGTAACTTTACGTGTCTAACCAAATTCACTGAAGGCTCCAACTAAGTCAACTACGCAAGCTGCTATCCAATCATAGCAGTGGGCGTTTACTTCCAAGTCTTCTATGTGGCCCGCCATTAAAAACCAAGCGTTTCTCCAGCCGGCCTCAAATACCAGGGTAGAAAATAGCCCATTACTTATTGATTTTGATGTTTTCGAATGTAAAAACCACGCGAACGTCATACGTAGACATCAGACAATAGTATAAAACAATAAAAACGGCCAGTTCACTGCACCTTTAAGACCATAATGGTTGAACGTGTCAATCTTAAGAGTTTACCTGGAGGCAGTGGTGCATAGAAACGGCCCTGAGTGGGTCCATCGGGCCCTGAGCTGAACACACAGCCCGGTGGCTCCGCACACACACGACTGGGGTATGGACTGATCGTATGTTGGGCAAAATAGAGCTTCCTGTCAAACGAGAAATGCATTTCTACAATATAGTCAAAGCTGTCTGGGTAAAACTGAATGAATCAGTCAAAACATGTAAATAATACGTTTGAGTCATATTATGCATAAACATATTAAAGAAAATTTAAAATAATTTCAAATGACTTTTATTTTGCATTGTGATAGAACGTATAGGATCATTAAAATGTGTCTCTGTAATGTGAAAAAAATGGACCTATAAAAGAGACAGTTCACCCAAAAATTCTGTCATCTTTTACTCGCCCTCAAGTTGTTCCAAATCTGTGTAAATGACTTTGTTCTGATGAACACAGAGAAAGTTGTTTGTAACCAAACAGTTCTTGGCCACCATTGACTTCCATAGTAGGAAAACATTCTTTGCAAATTTCTTTGTTATGCCGAACACAAAAGAAGATATTTTGAAGAGTGTAGAAAAAGCAAACACTTCTGGGGCACTTTTGACTACTATTGTAATTCTACCTACCATGGTAGTCAATGGTGGCCAAGAACTTGTTACTTGTAAGCATTTTTTCCAGATGTGACCCTGGACAACAAAACCAGTCTTATGGGTCAATTTTTCGAAATTGAGATTTTTACATAATCTGAAAGCTGAATAAATAAACGTTCTATAGATATATGAGTTGTTAGAATAGGACAATATCTGGCTAAGATACAACCGTTTAAAACTCAGGAATCTGAGAGCGAAAAAAAATCAAAATATTGAGAAAACTGCCTTTGAAGTTGTTAATCAGGGGCACTGTGGCAGACCACCCACTCACAAAAATAAAGTTTTTATATATTTAAGGTAGGAAATTTACAAAATATCTTAAACATGATCTTTACTTAATATCCTAATGATTTTTGGCATAAAAGAAAAATCGATAATTTTGACCCACACAATGTATTTTTGTCTTTTACTAAAAATGTTCCCGTGCTTACTTAAGGTTTTGTGATTCAGGGTCACACATATCTTTCTCTGTGTTCATCAGAACAAAGAAATATACACAGATTTGGAACAATTCGAGGGTGAGTAAATGATGACTTTTTGGGTAAACTGTCCCTTTAATTGTCATAAAATGTATAAAAAATAATGAAAACCATGTCAAATAAAAAATTTTTTATGAAAGTCTTTGTGCAAAGTACATTTTTGTTTGTATCTTATTTTAGGGATGAGATTTGACACGTTTGATTCAACAATCAATCATTGCAGTTAATATTTCTAAATATTTAGATATTGTACGTGGAACAATTATAGAGTCCGTCATTGTATTCCACCCTGACATGCACATAAAACATGATTTCAATTTTTCCATGCCTCAGAAAGTCACGTGTCCCCCACCTGCTGTTCTGCTGTTCATCCAAAGCCACATAAAACTCAAACTCCGACATCCAGCGCCGGGTGCCGTCACATGACCGCAGAGTAAGCATCCATCTCGGGCGGGGGTGATACGCGTGAGAAACACACACAGTCATCCGCGTGCTGAAGTTGCTATGGGGACTTCTGTAGGCCTGTTACCGTGACAACACATAGATCAGTGTTTGTCAGCTCAGATGGAATGGGGCTATAAGGGCAATTGAAGCATGCTGAGGTGATATGAACACACACCATAGACATTATGTCGTGTCAATTTTTTCGGAGGATGATGGAATTTGGAGGGTGAGGAATAGATTGCGTACGTTGAAAGCATTGTTGTTTTTTTCAGTGAGGCATTAGCAGACAAGCGGTAATGTTTTTTGTAATGCGTAAAGGTATTAAGCAGTGTGAAAAACACATTTGCCAGCCATAATTATGCTTTTGTTTTCAAGAAAATGGCTTATTACAGCTGTGTGAACCAATATGTTTTGGTTTTGTTTATTAGAAAATATTCAAATAGCAACACGATTATAGCTGTTTTTGAGTATGGCCTCAGACCTGAAAGAATGGCACATCCCCATGCCCGCTTGATGATGCTTGCCAAGGTGCAGATACATTGGCAGTCAGTGAATAGCGATATACAGGGACAGGAGAACCCAAATCCAGTTTAAAGACATAAACAGTGAGAAGACCACCTGAAAAATAACATTATACGAAAGTAACACTGTTAAATGTGGCATCTATGACAAAGTTGTAGAATCTACTTGAAGTCATTTAACATCCTGACCACTTTAATCTGGTATCTGACCTAGTTTTTCCAGGAGAAGATGTTTCTAAAACAAACTTTAAACAGGTGTGGGCATTTTTCAGCCGTTCATCATACAGTAACAGAGCAGAAAATGAAACCTGTGAGTGTCTGTGCTGTGTCGGCGGATACTGGTTTGGTCTGGTTTGAGGGAATTGTGGCATGTTTTCCTGAGGTAGAGCTTGTGGAGACAGCAGCGCTGTGCAGATTATGAGGTCGCTCCATAAAAACACCTGTGAGACAGTGAAACAGGTCAGTCAGTTCATTCAATGTTCTGTCCCATATGTAGCATTCAGAATCATGTGGTTATCTTGTATTAGAATGTAGCATCACTGTGGCAAGGTGTCACACAGTATATGTTTGTGCTAATGCATAACCAAGAATGAACTTCAAAAATTTGGAAATAAAACTTCACTAAAACTAGCATCAAAACTAGGATTGAGAATGAAAGATCCAATTCTGGAATTAGATTCTTAAGGTTAGAAATCGAATACTTGATATAAAATTAACATTTCAATTCCTCTTATAAAATCCTGTCCATTTTGGACAGAACTTGTGATCTGCTAATATCTCATTAAAAGCCCATATTTTAACTATAGTAACCATAGTTTAACTATGATATGTAGGCTAAATTTACAAATTGACCATAGTTTTATTATAGTAACTAGTTTTACCATGTAGCTAAACTATGGTAATATAAAATACCTTACTACTTTTCCTATTTCCTAGGTAACACTTTGGAATTGACACCGGAAATAGACAGGAAGCAGAATCGATAAGTGGAATCAAAATCGCAATTGATAAAATACAAATGATACCCAACCGTAAGTGCCTCAGGGTTAATGTTTAAGAGTGCATGTGCTGAAAGTAGTAAAAAGAACCTTAGGTTTGATTCATACAGTACATGTACGATAGAGTGTGGTCTAAAAGTCTGAGACCATTAAAATCTGGAAGTTTTTTATTTAAACAGGTAAATAACAACAACATAAAACAAAGAAAGCAAAGCAAATATTCAATTTATGTTAAACTTATTTTAGCTTAAAACTTTTTTTAACACCCTTAACGGTGCGAAAGGCTGTGTGTCATGGTTCTGCCCCACCTTGTCTTGCTTGTCTTGACCTAGTGGCAGAACCATGATAGAACCTCTTGTTTTATGTGGAGAGTGACGTTTTGTCCCTGTTGGTCTTCCACTCTCCGGTGTGGCGTCTCTGTTCCCGCCCTTTCGTCTCCTCGTTATTGTTTGTTAATTAGTTCATGCCCCGCACCTGCTTCCTCTTGATTTGTCCCCTTTATAATGCCCTTGTGTCTTCTGTCTCGTGCTGGATCATTGTTCTGTTGCGTCGTGTTTGTCTTTGTGGTGAGTTCTTGTTGTGTAGTTAGTTTAGTTTACAGTGTTCATGTCAAATGTTATTATTTTCAGTCTAGTTAGTTCCTGTCCGTGTTGCTATGTTTTGTTATGTTCCCCCACGTGGGTCCTTGTTTTGTATTTTTAGTTATTAAAGTTTGTGTTAACCCCTTACCCGCTGTCTGCATTTGGGTCCTCTGTCCTTGTCTCTGTGTCTCACCCTGAGAACCGTGACAGAATGATCCAGCCATTCTGGACCCAGCAGACAAGGGATCTCAGCGGGAGGGGTCGATGCCGCCGGATCCCTTCCAGGGTTGAATCCGCCGGACTCCCTTGGAGGGTAGAGGCCGCTGGGCTCCATTCCAGAGTCGGGACCGCCGGACTCCCTTCCGGGGTCGAGACTGCCGGAACTCCGTCCAGGATCGAGACCTCCGGGCTCCCTTCCAGGGTTGAGGTCGTCGGATTCCCCTCCAGGGTTGAGGCCGCCGGTGTCCTGTTCCCGCTGAAGATCCCTGCCGGCTCCCAGCTGGTGCCCAGGCCTGTCGAGTCGACTGTTTGTGTGTGTTTGTCCTTGTTTGCTGCCCAGCTGCCAGAGAGCCTGCCCAGCCGTCGGAGATGCTGCCCAGCTGCCGAGAGCCTGCCCAGCCGCCGACATCCTGTCCTGTCTGTCGACATCCAGGCCTGCCCAGCCGGTGATAGCGGCTCCCAGCGGCCATCCAGCCGGCGCCTGTCCTGTCCAGCCGGCCATCCAGCCGGCGCCATGTCCTGTCCAGCCGGCCATCCAGCCGGCGCCATGTCTGTCCAGCCGGCCTCCAGCCGGCGCCATGTCTGTCCAGCCGGCCATCCAGCCGGCGCCATGTCTGTCTAGCCGGCCATCCAGCCGGCGCCATGTCCTGTCCAGCCGGCCGTTCCAGCCGGCGCCATGTTGTCCAGCCGGCCATCCAGCCGGCCCATGTGTTGTCCAGCCGGCCTTCGTGCCGGCACCATGTCTTTGTTTGGACTTTTTTTTCTATGTATCACGTTTTTGGTCATGTTTGTATAGTTATGTTTTATGTCACAGTCTGTGTAGTCTTGTTTGTTCCTTGAGGAGCATCAGGATGCTGCTCCTTAAGGAGGGGCTTCTGTCATGGTTCTGCCCCACCTTGTCTTGCTTCTCTTGACCTAGTGGCAGAACCATGATAGAACCTCTTGTTTTATGTGGAGAGTGACGTTTTGTCCCTGTTGGTCTTCCACTCTCCGGTGTGGCGTCTCTGTTCCCGCCCTTTCGTCTCCTCGTTATTGTTTGTTAATTAGTTCATGCCCCGCACCTGCTTCCTCTTGATTTGTCCCCTTTATAATGCCCTTGTGTCTTCTGTCTCGTGCTGGATCATTGTTCTGTTGCGTCGTGTTTGTCTTTGTGGTGAGTTCTTGTTGTGTAGTTAGTTTAGTTTACAGTGTTCATGTCAAATGTTATTATTTTCAGTCTAGTTAGTTCCTGTCCGTGTTGCTATGTTTTGTTATGTTCCCCCACGTGGGTCCTTGTTTTGTATTTTTAGTTATTAAAGTTTGTGTTAACCCCTTACCCGCTGTCTGCATTTGGGTCCTCTGTCCTTGTCTCTGTGTCTCACCCTGAGAACCGTGACACTGTGTGTTTGAAACTCAGCGAACACACATTAAGTACAAATCGAATGTATAGCTTAAATGCTTTGGATTAAAGCATCTGTCAAAATGCATAAATTTAAAGGTCATGGTGTTGCCCTGGCCTCTATCTCAATCCAAGTGAGCATCTGCATAATGTGCTGGACCAACAAGTTCGGTGGCCTTACAACCTACAGGACCTGAATGATGCCTCGGCGGATTTTGCAGCATGTGAAAGACCAGCAGCATATCAGGCAGGTGGTCATAATGTTTTGGCTCATCAGTGTGTTTAATGTTAAAATAACGTGTAAAATTAAATTTTCACTTTACATATCAAACTGTGAAAATGACAGCCAGTTATTATGACATGCTATTAGGTATATGCTATAATTTATAATATTAAGAAAATATTTGTTTTGTATTAATCATCAATAGTCTCCCAGTAAGCATGCCTGTGGCGACTGTAGCAAGAAAATAAAACCCCAAGAGTTGTAATACTCTAGTACTGTAGAAAATCTCCTTGGAAGATGGGGGGGCTCAAAAGGGGGGAGTTTCCTCTGGCGATTAAACATAATATTAGTGCTAACTGCTATTTGTAGCAATTAACTAAGCTGTAAAATAATGAAATGTAAGAAAATCAGGAACAAAGGTTACATTGTAAAAAAACCTGAAATTTTCTATAAGCTGGAGAAACAGAAATATACCATAAAAAAATTCCCCGTACAATTACAGGATATAAAGATATATGAAATTGTTTTCCACTTTTTTCTTGTAAATTTGTTGTCGTCTTCTGTTATTTTACAGTTTTTGACTATTTCAAAAATAAACTGTAAAAAAAAGAAATCTTGTAAAAAAACGGAAATCTTCTGGCAGATGGGGCGCCAGAAATAAACTGTAAAATAACAGTTATTACCTGTAAAATTACAATGCCCTGTTTTCTTGTAAATTTGCAGTCTTCTGTAATTTTACGTTTTTTGACAGATTTTATTTATTTTAAAAACAAATTAAAAAACAGTAAAAATTCCGCTTTGTTTTACATTTTAACGTGAAATTAAAAAAACATTTTTTTATGTTTTTTAAAGTATAGATTTGTTTTTTTTTAAGCACATGCACAAGACATTCTCAAGTCATGCTGAGGCAACCTACAGTAAATTATCATGTTTCACACAAATTTTGTTTGCATGCTGTGTATAGGGTTGTGTATGTATTGGAACGTTCCCTTCTAACGAACATAACTGACTACTTAAGTCATTTCCGTGAGCACAAATCTTAAAGGGATACTTCACCCAAAAATGAAAATTCTGTCATGAATTACTCACTCTCTAGTTGTTCCAAACCTGTAGAAATGTCTTTGTTCTGATGAACACGGAGAAAGATATTTGGACCAATGCTTGTACCAAACAGTTCTTGGATCCCATTGAATACCATAGTAGGAAAAATGACAATGGTAGTCAAAAGTGCCACAGAACAGTTTGCTGTCCTACATTCTTTAAAATATATTTGTGTTCAACAGAACAAAAAAAAACATAATTTTTCCTACTATGGGGTCCAAGAACTGTTTGGTTATAAGCATTCCTCCAAATATCTTTTTCTGTGTTCATCAGAACAAATACATTTACACAGATTTGGAACAACTTGAGCGTGAGTAAATGATGACAAAATTTTTATTTTTGGGTGAACTGTTCCTTTAATGCTACAGCATATAATGATTTCCAAGACAGTTGTGTGCTTCTAATATTATAGCAACAGTTTGGAAAGGGCCCTTTTCTATTCCAATGCCCTGTGCACAAAGCAAGATTCAAAAACAAATTTTTGATTCAGTCTAGTGAAAGAACTTGACTGGTCTGCATAAAGCTCAGACCTTTGAGCCAAACACTCATCACCCAAACCCATTATTGGCTTGTACACAGGAATACAGTCATTTCAGAACAGAAAAAGGCTTTTCCAAAACTGTTGCAACACAGATGGAGGACTAGTGGTCTCGGACTCATCTGTATAGTCATATTTGAATGTACTACATGGACAACTGATCTGTTAAGCTTTACTGAACGTTGGTAAATGACATTAATGAAATGATTACAAAGTGTTACCAAGCACTCAAATAACATCATTTCTCAAAACCAAATGCCTCGGCTTGTCGCCTGACTCTTTAATCTACTTGAAGTGCATCATGCCATGCGAGCAACTGCATGGATCTGTTATCTAATGAAATAAAGCGGCTTTAATGAGTCCAGGCATTTGTTTTCCATGATTCACTGGAGTATATTCAAGAAATCAATTCTTTACTGATTAAAAGCCCCACCCGAGCACATATGGCAGGAGATCCCTTGGGCGCTCAGGTTGCTGCGGAGATCCAGGAGTCGCTGCAGGTTTGTGTCTCGGTGGAACAGCACAGGGGCGAGACTGGCGGGCCGCAGGAGACAACAGCACCAGACGGAACCCAACAGAATCAACACATACACACCTTCAAAACAAGAGAGAGCAAGATGTTGTCTGTTTTATTTCTATTGCGCTTTACACAGTTTTGCATTGTGGCAAAGCAGCTTTACAGAGAATGCATTTTTTTGCACAAAAACAGCAGAAACAGGGAAAAAAGAAAATGAAGTATGAAGAAACATTACAATTTACATTACTAACTGTAAAACCAGTTACAGTGAATCAACATCACTCGCTCATACAGTGGTTTATTTAAAGCAAATTATACTCCTATACTTAAAAACTTGAATCTGATTTCCAGCGATGGAGTGTTATACATCTGTCTTTAGCTGGTAAAGTCAATTGTGTTAAAATGAATGTGTTACCCAGACTATTGTATTTATTTCAGAGTCTTCCAAAGTCTTTTTTTAAGTCAACGAATAGGTTAATGTCTTTTATATGGGGAGGCAAAAAGCCAAGAATACGCAAAGAATTTCCTGAAAGACCTAAAAAGGATGGAGGACTGACTCTCCCAAATTTGTTAAACTATTACTGGGCAGCAAATCTACAAAAAACAGCTTATTGGTTTCAGACCCCGCATACAGAATGGTGCGAAGTGGAGGCAAAAGCTTGTAAATCAACATCACCGGCTGCACTGATAACAATGAAGTCACCCTTCCCACCATCGCAATTCTCCTCAAGTCAAGTTGCTGTCTCAACTCTTAAAATATATAATCAGTTTAGACAAACATTTCGACTTACAGACTTCTCCTTGGAAGCCCCCATATGTAATAATCATCTTTTCCCAGCTGCCAAGCTAGATACTACTTTTAAGCAATAGCAAGACTTGGGCCTAGATAAATGTAAAGATTATTTCATTGACAATACTTTTGCTAATTTTAATGATCTGGTACAAAAATGTAATATTCCAAAATCTGAATTTTTCCGCTATCTTCAGACGCGTCATTTTATCCGGGCCCATTGTCCCACATTTCCTCAAATGCCCTGTGAACCACAACTAGACTTAATTCTTAAGATGCCTGCACACTCCAAGGGGCTCATTTCCAAAATATATAACTTAACTATGACATTCCAAACTACATCACTAGAGAAGATTAAAACAGATTGGATGGGGGAGCTAGGGGTTGACGTGACTGAGGATACCTGGGATAAAGCTGTTAACGGAATAAGTACTATTTCATCATGTGCCAGACTTAATTTGTTTCAATTGAAGGTTTTCTACCGTATCCACTACAGTAAAACCAAATTGGCTAAAATATATGCAAACACAGATGAAACATGTGAACGTTGCAAAACATCCAAGGCAGATCTGACCCATGTGTTCTGGTCATGTTCTAAATTGAGACAATATTGGTTTTCAATTTTTGAGATCTTAGGCTCAGCTTTAAAAATAAGAATTCAACTTAACCCAATAATGGCTTTGTTTAGTACCACAGGTGATGACACTTACATAACTAAGGATAAAGAAAATGCATATGCAACATTAATAGCTAGAAGAAAAATTCTTTTAGAATGGAAATCGCCAGCTCCACCTAAACTGTCGTTATGGCTTGGTGACCTAATGGTGTTTCTGAAAACTGAAAAGATCAAATATGTTCAACTGGAACATTCTACAAAATATGGGACCCTTTAATAATGTATATCGAAAATGATGTTGCCACGGTCCCACCGTCTTGTTTATGAAATTCTAGTCGTGTGGTGGGATCGGGGCAGAGTCCTTAGGTTATGTGTGGAGAGAAACATATTGTTGTCCGTTTGACAATAATATACGTTCTCTCCAGTGTCTTGTGATTGGCCCCATTCCTCTCGTTTCCTTGTCATCTTCCCCTGAGTGTTTAATTACCCACACCTGCCCGTGTCATTATCCCTTGTTTGTCTTACCTATATATACCCTCATGTTTCTTTGTCCTGTGCTCGTGTATTACGTTGTGTCTGCGGTGTGTTTGTGCTCATGTTCCTGTGTTACCCTGGTTCCTGTTCTGTGCCTTGTCCTTTATTCGTGAGTTGTGTTTTTAGTCTTAGTCACCCTGCCGTGTTGTTTTTTGTAAGACGTTGTGTCGTGCCTTGTTTTGTTAGTTTGTTTTTGCCCCCCGTGGGAAGTGTTTTGTTTCAGTTTTTTATCTCAGTTTCGTTTTCCCCATTGTGGGTGTTTTTGTTGTTAATAATAATAAATATTATCTGTTAACCCCTTCGCTGCCTGCGCTTGGGTTCTTCTTCTGCTAATCCGTGACAGATGTACCTCTACCTCTTTGAGGATCACCCTCTCCCTCTCAACCTCTTCCTTTGTTACAATTTTTATTAAAGATTTTTAAAATATTTTTTTTAGATAATGTAGTTGTATTTATACTTCGACAATGTTACGATGTGTGTTATTGTATTTATTTATCTATTTAATTTTGTTTTATGGGAGATTTTATGTTCAATGGGGATTTGGGGTAACAAATTGGGGGGGGGGAAATGTATGCCTTTGAAAGTGCTCTGTCACTATATTTTTGGTGTACCATGTTCTGATAAACACAATAAAAAATAAAGTTACTGTAAGTGTCTATATGATTCAACCCGTTTCATAGCATCATTAAATGTGTATTAGCATCACAACCTGTACAGATATTGCTGATGTGGACGATGTTGATTTTAAAAAGCTGATGCTGGGATTCAAATGCATTCTATATAATGCATGAGTCTGCATTGTAACTGTTTCTGAGTCTATAATTACACAGCCTTTGTATCAACAGCGCTCAGGCTGATCACCACATAGAAGAAAAAAGCAGTTGTGACCTGGGAAAATGTGGCTCTAATTTAGCTTATTGACATGCATGTGCTGCTATATACTATGCATTTAAACAATAGAAATTTGCTGAAATGTCTTGTTAAGCTTTGCCATGCTAATAAATGCTTAGTTGCATTGGTGCAGGCACATAAGGGACGACGTTCGTAGCTCTTTTGTTTGAACTGTAACAAGCTGACCTTGAGACGAAGAAACAGATTAATGCGTGGCTAAAACAAAACAAGTCAGGAAATTTGAATCTTACTCATGCACAAATTGTGTATGTATTAGTGGAAAAAAAATCGAAATTTGACTCACATGAGTTTATCATTATACGCCTTGTTCTTTTTTGGATAAACATACATCAGCAATTTGTAGCTTTATAATGAATCAATTTTTGTCTTTATAATTGCAGAAAGCTTTGTCCCTGTGACGACACAGGGATCCAGAATTATACGAGCGAGCGAGACCTGCTTACCATCAAGATTATCTGCGCTGCGTCAAGATGGTGTGATAGTGATAGAAGATAGCTCTTGTGATAGTGAAGTTTAGGTGTGTCTGTTTGTTCACGGCATTTCAGTGATGGATGTTATATAAACAGTGGATGTAATGCTGGATTTAGAGATCGTTTGAAACTGATGGATGGTGCGGTCCCAGTGCTAAAAGATGCCGGACAAGAACTGCACGCCATAAGTCAAACTAAGTCATATGTCTGTGTTTTGTTGGTAATCGGCGTGTACGTGCATAATGTACAAAACACAAAGGGATTAATGTGAGGATGTGTTGCCTGCTCGTGCTGTAGTTCCATCCCACTCTCTTCACTAGTCCCACCTCTAGCATCTCGTGTTTTTCCGGAAATAATCGTACAGCTGTATGTCTCTTTTATAAATTTGATCAAACTAAATACTCTTAGAAGATACGACGTATGCAATACTACTGTATAGGCGCTCAAGATTAATATGAGATTGGCAGAAACTGCCACACTTAAAAAAAAACACTTTTGTCCCAAAATGACTCATTATGTGTTAAAATCACAATGTGTTGAAATTCCATAACCCAAAATAATGTGTGATTGTGTAACACGTCCTTTTTGAGAGTGTGTGTGTGCAGAAAGCAGTTTTCACTGCAGCTCAAAGCCCCATCCAGTTACACGTATTGTACTTATTTTATTTTAAAAATGACTGGTTAAAGCTTGTGCGCTCTGATGTCAGAAAGTTTCTTAGATGCCAGCCAAGATTTCAGCCGCTTCAGCCATTTGTGTTTGAAATATGCATCATACGGTTAGTGAATGCCCTGTGGTCTGTGGGCGTACCGGCTGAGACTATATCATTAAAGATGATTAACTAATGTAGGGATTATGAAAGTATGCCATGTTTATTGACATACTCTGTAAATCCCCCATATATTTATCACCAAAGAAACATTCTCACCTATTATTGTTTTCCGTTTCTTCACTACAGGCTCAGCCACCCAGTGTCTTAGTATCCTCTGAAGGTGGGCACTGATGATCCCAACACTCCCGTCGGTGGACACAGTCAAGGGGACTTCTACAGAGAGAGACAGCAGGGCGACATCTGAATCTGAGTCATACACACCTGGACCATAACAGAAGACAGGAAAACGATATTCAATAATTTGTGTACGCTAACTGTGTGTGGTTTCTTACAAAGTTAGCATCAAACCAAAGTTGACAGTATATGGTCTTCCTTAATACACACATTTATACACACATTTATTGCAATTGCATTTTTTTATTGCTCCTGTTCAATTTTCAACCCCTCCCCTTCAACCACCAGACCACTTCTTACAGGTCAGTCAATCCATAAGAGATTGACTGGCTCTGATGTTTATTCCAGGCACACTTTTCACTTTGTGTGATTGCTTGGGCCATTGTGAATGACCAATGATGTGACTCTTTTACCTGGGTCCATTTCTACAGTTAACAGAGCTACATCATCATCATCTGAGAGAGGGCTTGGACTGGCTGAGAGTTTAGTTACAGTATTCCACCTGTTGAGGTTAAAGTAATCTGTGTTAATAACAAAGTTAAGTTGCACAATTGAAATAAAGTGCTTTTTCAATAACTTTTGTCACAAGAAGACACCTTTATACAAACCGGAAAAAAAATGCTTTATGTTGCATTTCCGAAGAATATACTACTCACACTTGTAATAAATAATTAAATATAAGTATTAAACCTGGTCTATATGACCAACCTGATATCACGGCAATTCGTATCTATTTATGAGGTGGCTTAATGGTATGAATTCGTACTAGAAAAAAGCAACAATGAAGCTCCACCCCTAATCCCGCCCTATACCTAACATCAGCTTTCCTGTGGCTCAGTGGTTAGAGCTGGGGGATTTGTGGGGATTGCACATATCAGAAACAAATGTATAATACAATGCAATGTAAGTCGCTTTGGATAAAAGCGTAAATGTAAAATGTAAACATCACTGGCCCGAAAGTGAAACGTACTAAAATGTACGAATGAGATCATACAATTTAGCCCAAATTAGCCACATCGTAAAAATAGCTTTTTAAAATTAAACTGAAAATGTATAGGAAACCTACCATTTAGGACAGGCCTTGCAGCGGACACTTCCACATTGCGTCCAGATGCAAAGAGCTGCAGGCATTAGAATGGACACCCATAGCCAGCAGCAGCTCACAATGAGGGACATGAACAGACCGAAGTCATGAACGGCTGGAATCTAATGATGCATGTACAAGAGTTAAAGGTCAGGTGTTGCAAAATAAGTTTAAAAAGAAATTAGCTATAACTTTCATTACGACAATGCTGAATAAACATGAGTTGGTGACAGAAACCTGATAATCCAATTGCTTCAAAAGCTACACTGTATAAATAGGATCACTCTTCAAAGATACAGAATCGTTTGACTGTCTGTATTACACTCTTGCAGCTTGTTTCATCATTTGAAACTTTGGATCTGACATCAACCAAACAATAAACACTATTACAACTGTACCATGAACAGTCACATGGATTCCAAGGGTACAAAATAAAATCAGAAATGATTTATTAAAATATATTTTTTTATTCAAGGCACTACCTACTGAAAATATTATCAACCTAAGGAGATTTAGGTAATGTTTTTTATTCATTTTCTGTGAGCGTTGCCATTTTACAACTTTAATATACCAACATTTGGATCTAAATCCAGTTTGAATATCCGGTCGGTGTCATTTTGTTGTTTTTTTCCATCAAGAACTATTCAACACATTGTCGGTTTGTAGCTGTAGTTGTAATAAACTTTATTAAAGCTGCAATCTAACTTTCTTAATTGCTGTAAAAACAAACAAAATCAGTTATTGCAAATACATGAGCAAACAGTGTTCAAAACGTGTTTCACCTTACCCCAGTTCACAACGGGGTAATAATAGCCTATTATAATAGTGATTTATAACTAGCCAAGTACCTAAAATAACCTGCGATTTTGTGTTTCAAACACAGATGCTGAGAAGCAAAAGTAACAGACTGCTGTTTTAAATAACATAAATTTAGAAACATGACTGAACACATTTACTGTACATAAAAACGTCAGTGGTCAGCAGCTTGTTAACACACAGGTGCCATAACAGAGGTTTTTGCATACTGACCTCTTAAAGGTGCAGTAGGAGATTTATGCAGTTTAATTCTGACTGCCTGTACCTGCGACAACAGTGTCACACTCTTGTAACAGACCTTCAGCTCTACACAGAAAACGCATTTCCACATTAATTATTTTATTTAATAGCAACAATTGTTATGAAATTGTTATCGGGTCTGGATGATTGAGAATTGTTACAATAGATTTATTGTACTTCTAAATAGTAATTACTCCCCACAGAACTGGTTCAACACCAAACTGTAGCTAAATTGCATAGTTGTCTGGAATCCACTCAGATTTACTGAACAGAACGTGTTGTTTGTGTGTCTGTCATTGCGTGTGGAACTTGCATCAAGCCCGACAGATGTTTTTCCAGACAATGGGTGAGTACGTCACTCCATTATTTTACTGCTTTATTTTATTATTATGTTGCTTCATAAAAGCCATACTGCAAATGATTGTTGATAAATAGGTTTGCAATGCCACGGCAATTAAAAACACGTCGCTTGAGCATAAAAATTGATACCTTACTCAGAGATTAAACTCTTGTATTCGGTACAAGAATTGTTGACTAAACGTTTCATGTAGCCTTCAGGAAGAAAATATAGTGCTCCAAAAGCAAACCTTTTCACTCAGAAAGACTTCTCATGCATTCTTTAAACTGAATTTTTTGCTTCTTTTACGAAAACCAATTGTCTAGTCATGTTTGTTTCGCTCTATTGAGTGCACCTGTGAGAAGGTGTTGGCAGCATATGCTGCTGCTGTTGTGAAGGACGTGAGGAACGTGGCTCTGCCTGCTGTCTTTACTGTGTAAATCATACGCTGTATTGAACAAGTCAGGTGGGCTGCCTGTCTGAAGGTACTTATGAACACAAACACATCATCCACACCTATGGAAAGAGAGAAAAAGGAAAGAATCTGTCAATTCAGATGGAAAACCCCAAAAATGTGCAAATGTAAAATGTAATTGAATTGTCATTTAAAATTCACCAATCCCGATTATGACGAAAGCTGCCACTCCATTGAGAATGCCGAGATATTTCACTCCGAACACCACATGGTATAAGAAGAGTGCAACAAGACAGCTCAGGCCGATGCTAGCCAAGCCGAAGAATGTCAAAAATACTGAAAAGAAACAAATCAGATCAGAGGAAAATCTTTCAGGGAAAACCAAGGAAGCTACTTTAAAACTGTTGTTTACCGGGACAAAGCAAAATGTACGAATGAATGAGATCGTACCAATTAATATGAATTCGCCATCAGTTCTTTTGAAATATATACTTTGCAATCAGAGTACTAGTTACTGGCAGACAAATAGATAAAAATCTCAAAAAGGAAAATTTCAATTTAAGGTGAAAATAGAACGGATACATTTACTAATAAAACTACAAAAAAGCCGTTTCATTTGTCACACTATAAAATGTTAAAGTGATAGTTCACCTAAAAATGAAAATTCTGTCATTATTTACTCGCCTTCTTGTCATTTCAAACCTGTATGACTTTCTTTCTTCCGCAGAACACAAAAGAAGATATTTTGAAGAATGTTGTTAACTGGCCCCCATTCACTTGGTTTTGAATGGAGGCCAGGGCCCGGTTGCATAAAGCACCTTAAGTGTAATTTTACCTTAAGTGTGTCCTTAAGTATACCTTAAGTTTTACTTAAGTTATTCTCCTATTGTCTTTGGTAAAGGAAAATCACCCCTTTAGTGTCATACTTAAGGGAAAAACTTAAGGTGCTTTATGCAACCGGGCCCAGTGCTGTTTGGTTACAAACTTACTTCAAAATATCACATCTTTTTGTGGAAGAAAGAAGTCATACAGGTTTGAAATGACAAGAGGGTGAGTAAATGATGACAGAATGTTCATTTTTAGGTGAACTATCACTTTAACATTTTATAGTGTGACAAATGAAAAGGCTTTTTTGTAGTTTTGTTAGTAAACACAAGATAAGTCTAGTTACTCCTTTTGTTACTTTAGTTAAATCCAAGAACTTATTGTCAAATGTGAAGTATCATTCCCCGTTTCACAATCAAAGTTTTTCGATTTGGTATTCAAAAGCTATTAATAAAACCACACTTGGTATTTTTTGCCTATACTTTGCAATAGCAGAGCTTCAGAGCATTGGTAGATATTCATGTTTTTATCCCTGAATTAACAGAAAGTGCTGTAGCCGAGAGAGCACTAAAGGTTTTGGAACAAACAGTTACAAATTGGAGTACAAGCTGAGTGGACCCACTGTTTTCGAGAGCTCTCTATTGTCTCGAACAAAGCATTGGTAAAGGTGAGTGTAGTGCGAATGACGAACAATCGAAAACTTACACTTGTGGTAAGGTTGGATGATATACAGGTGAAGAACACATTGGCACAGGTCACATTATATAACATGAAAAAGTGTCACAATAAAAAAAAAACATAAAATGTAAAAGTACAGTAATGTTCCATTATTGTGATCCAGTATGTTACCGGCGCAGCTGTGAGAAAGTAAGACTTGTGTCAAATCTGTCCTGAGAAATAATAAAATTACCTAAAATCAAGAAAAGAAAATCAAGTGTGGAGTCATGATGAGACAAATTTATCAGATTTACTAGATGAATTGCATTGCAGTCAAAGCCACAGTTGGTACTGTTTTAAAGTTGAACCCAAAATGAAAATTCTGTAATCATTTGCTCACCCTCTTGACATTTCGAACCTGTATGGGTTTCTCTCTTTTGCAGAACAGAAAATTTGATATTTTTAAAAATGTTGGTAAAATAAAAACGTAGCAATTGGGGACCCTACAAAATGGGCACCAACGGTTTTCTTTTACCAACATTTTTCAAAATATCTTCTTTTGTGTTTTGCAGAATGAAGAAAGTCATACAGGCTCAAAATGACAGGAGGGTGAATTTTCATTTTGGGGTGAACAATCTAAGGCTGTGCATTTACTGACAAGCCCAATAGATTATCTGTGTTTTAAATAGAATCAGTTGCTGAAGAACAGGCTTACAGCTGTGTCTGATGCAGTCAAACTGCACAAAGAACCACCTCAGGGGCCATTCACACAGAACGTGTTTCTCCATTCCAATGCGCTACTTTTCCATTGTTTTTATATGTAAACACGCGTTTGACCTTCGTGCATGACCGTTACGCTCGCGTCTTGCGTCTTTTGGAGCGCCTCGCAGATGAGCGGTGTGTTTTTAAGACAACGTGTCAAATTCCAAGAATTTCTGTATATATTCAGTATAAACTCTGCTTAACAATGTCAGTTCCAAAGCAGTGGATCAATGTGAAGAATTTGAAGGCGTGGCAAGCGTTGCAAGCTTCTGTTTACAGTAGCAAGTTGGCATGAATTGGCAACATGGCGGAGAGGTCTCGAGACCTCTGCATGTGCAAATTCAAGAAATCAGATTCATCTCAAAATCACTTAAATTAGATTTACACATTTGGCACACGCCCTATGCTTTTATTCAAGCAACTTTCATTATGTATACATTTTTCTCAGTTATTTAAAAATATATATTTTTTGGTAATCCATTAGTGATTCAGAGAGATGACAGATCATAATAATTTTGTTTGGCACATGCTGTTGGATACATGAAACCCCTTTAGTCGTGACTACAATTTTTATGTCTTAACAGACAAATCGAAAAAAATGTTTGTAATGTTTTACTGGACAAAATGAGGTTGTGTATGAATACTCCATACTGTATTTTAAATCCAAATTCCCCAAAGAGAAAGTGGATTTTTCAAGAAGTGCCTGACCTCAATGCTAACACACAAGGATATCAAAGCTAACACACAAACTAAAAGCCAAAAGCTATATTTTCAGTTTAAAATACTATTTCGTCAGGTAACCTACAATGTGATTCATGTGGTAATCCAATGGTGTATAGCGTCTGTTATTAGCAGGTTTGATAATTAGAAATGATTGACTTGGTTATAAAAACAAAAGTAATGTTACGAATAAGATTAGGTAGAAAAAGATAGCTAGTAACAAACACTTTTTTGCCTCATGTGTAGCCAATAGACCCATAACTGTATTGAATATAAGTTATTGTAACAACTTGCATTGTTTGTTATGCGATATTTTCTACAAGGATCTTTATTACGTGTAACAATTGTGTATTGTAATTATCTAGCATTAATAAATGTAATTATCCAACGCTGTCATCTGTTCTTTACTGCACCATATATTAACTGTAGCAATTTTACTGTAATACAACACCTTTAATGGATTTATTTGTTATTGTAAATTGATTAAGCATCTTACCGGAAAAGGAAGTTAAAACATACACGAGAACAGCAATGCAGCCGCCGCTGAACAAAGCCAGCAGCATATCACTATGGAAGGTCTTCCGCACCTCATCATCAAATAGCTCGGTGCCCCCATACAACACCTTCACTTTACTTTAGAGAAAGAGAACAAGACATGAGAATGAACAGCTTGTTTGAAACCAGAGGATATATAACGAGAAGTACATACAGAGAGATGAGATAAAGAAAATTGAGATAGCTGCATATTACCAGATGGAAAAGATTATCTTAATTATGTCTGTGGGCTTTTTGAAGAAGTTATTAGTTTATAAGTATTGTAATGAGATTGTCTAGTCCATGTCTGGCCATTTGCACATTTCAGCTTTCCACCATTGTCATCTAGGCAATAATGATTTGTCATTTGCATTAATTGACTTGATAGCAATAAGAACACAGGTAGAGTTGTACAGATGTCTTTTATGTACCATCATTCTTTCCAGGGAAAATATTTTACTGTCAAAATCCAGCATTGCTCATTGGTATTATTAAGCATTACTTTGTGTATGTAATTACTAACACAACTGGATGAAAACAAAAACTTTGTTCAATTTCTTGATGGGGAGGTTATATGGTGTAATGACATCTAAGAGGTTGTTGCTTCGAGTCCTGCATGAGCAAGGAACAACCATCTTTGTGCTCTTGGATACTCCAGAGAAATTGTCCTGAAATATTGTTATTGTACATGCACGTCTTGTTAAAATGACCACAGTCAGCAGGTAATACTGGTTATATATATAATAATGGTAATATGTGAAGTGGTAGGCCAAACTACCTAAAAGTGTCTTGCACTGCTGTTTTAGTCATTTTTTAGTTGTTCGTATTTGTTCGTGAATAATAGGTCACATTACAATAACAGCACTTTGCTCTGGAGGAAATGTACACAATATTGTTGCATATTGTCACTGTTCTTCTGAAATCTTGGCTGTCCAAATTGGCTGTTTTTCAGGAAATGGAAAAATCACTGTCCTTTTTAAATGATTACTGTGTTGTCAAAGTTGACAATCCCGTTTGAATACTTTTTATTGGTTAGATATTTGCAAAACCCAGCGACAAACATGGGTGAGACATGGAGATATGAGGTTTCAGAAAGACAGCAGCGTTGCTCCAGGTTACAACGATCTGGTGTTAAGTATTCTGAGTTTGCGTTTTTTTTGTTAGCTGTAAATACTCAATATACTTTCAGATATTATACTGTATGTTTCAGTTTTAAATGATATTTTAGTTTTATATTTTAGTTTTATCTATGCTTTACCTGTTTTTATATTGTTTTTATATTTTAGTCTCAATATTTAAATGTTCTGCAAAGAACCAAGTCAGTTGGCCATCTTGCAGTTACGCAAAGAAACTATATTTTCCATAATAGGCAAATATTAAATGATTTATTATACTGTAAATTTAATATATAGATATACTGTACTGTATATATACAGAATAATACAATGTTAATATATTAGAATAGTTGGTAACACTATTGGGGGCAATTCTCACTATTAACTAGTTGTTATTAGCATGCCTGTTATTGGCACATTGTCTGTTTATTAGTACTCATAAAGCACATGTTCTGCATGACCATACTCTACATCCCTAATCCTACCCAATACCTTAACATACCAACTACCTTACTAACTATTAATAAGCAACAAATTAAGAGTTTATTGGGGGAAAAGTCTTAGTTAATGGTTTGTTAATAGCGGGAATTGCCCCCTATTCTGAAGTGTGACCGAATGGGGTAGTTTATTGCACTTGGTTTCAATTTAAGGATAATTAATATATTGTATTGCATTATATTTTCCAGTTAAAGGTGAACCTTAAATCTTGCTCACATGAAACTGTTTTTGTAATTACCAACAAAACACAGTGCAGTGAATTGACATTTGTCCTCAGCTAACCCTCTTGTGTTCTGCCAACACCAATGGAAACCTCAAAACCCACCTGGTGGATTGCTGTGACAGGATTTCAGCATATCGCACCACAAAGTCTCTGAATTGACGTCTTTGTTCTAAAGGTCTGTCTTGGAGAGAGTAGAATGAGGGAAGAGGAGCCCCGAAATGGATCTCACTGCGGAGGAGAGAGGACTGAAGCCTGTCTGGTGTGAGCTTTTCATCCACATACCAGTAAAACTGAGGATGGGTAATTGCCAAGCTCAGAGCACCTAAGGATAGAAAACAGAGTTTAATAAAAAATATCAATTTCAGTTTAAGCTGAGTGCTTTAAAAGATTTAAGAGGTGTTTTAAGATGGTTTGTTGCTGCATGGTTCATAGTGGTCTACCATCTTAGACAGGTCTTTTAAACTAGCTAAAGTCAGGATCAAATCGGATAAGCAAGAGATTACCTTTACCCAGATACCATTAAAAGTTCAGTTTAGTCGGATTTAACATCAGAAAAGTAAATATTGTATTTTTCACACAGCAAAATCGCCAGTGTTAAAAAAGGTCAAATGAACTCTCACTTCTATAGTGTGGATTATATATACACTGTGAGTGTTAATTTGATCTTTTTTAACACTGGTGATTTTGCTGTGTGGGTATTGATCAAATCAGATGATTGGAATGAATATATTCATAAAAATGTATGTTGAAACTGTGTTATTGGTGCACTGTAGAAAAATCCAGTAAAAAAATTGAAAATTTCTGCCAGAAATAATCCGTAAAATAAACGTCCCTGTAAAATTACGTGTTTTCCCCGTTTTCTTGTAAATTAGACATTTTTGACCGTATTTTAAAAACGACATGAAAAATCTGTAAAAGAAAAGTACAATTCTGTAAATTACAGTTTTAACATTATACATGGAAAATCTGTAAAAAATAACAGAAATATTCTGTAAAATTAAGTTTTTTTACAGTGTGGAAGTGCAAGGTGGAATAGTTTGGCCCCCAGACAACTCACCATGAACATCTGCTAGATCAGGTCCCATGCCATCATAGTAGATCTTTCCTGCGCGCTCACTGGGGAAGAGATAGGACAGGAGGGAGCTTGGAGGTGAGCAAAAGGAGGGTCCCAGGGGTAAGTCTCGTAACGCCTCCAGTGGCTTCCAGCAGAACTGCTGAAACTGCATATGCTGCATTAGAAGTCTCTCCACATGATGGATGGTGTAAAGCCGTTCTGGGGTAAAGATGTTGTTATCATCGTCACCCTGAGCTACAAAAACTAGCTCTATCCTCCACAGGGCCTGAGTCTGGAGGTAGGAGTAGCTCGCAAATCTTCGCTTCCTGATCAAGGGTGAGTGGGGTTTCCTGTGATCTTCGGCACCGGAGTTGACGCTTGCCGCTATTTTAGGGCTTGTGGAGTTTGTCTCTTGTATTTTCTTCTTGTTATTTTTCTCATTATCATTTTCGTTGCGTAACCCTGTATCAGTCGGTTCTGTATCCAAGATTCCTGAAGGGCTTGTAACATTTGCCATTTTAGATACATCTTTACCTTCCTGTCTGTTTACCATGAGTAACAAAAGGTCTCTCAGAGCATTGGCTTCAAGATCAAATCCGTCAGCGTCCCGCCTGTGCCTGTCCCAAGACCCCAACTGATTTTTCAGTGCAACGGTCAGAGCATCAAAACGTTCTGCCGAGGAATGACTCCTAACCTCAAAGGCGCTGTAGGAAAGGTCTATATCTAAAGGTTCACACTTAAGGAACATATAAGTCGAGAGGGCAAAGGGCACCAGAAATCCCACCGCCAGAACTAGCCCGCTTGCCCAGGGCTGTGTGTACACCCAGCCTAAAGCCCACCACACCCCTCTACAGACCTGCTCTTCTCCACTGGTCTCTCCCATCTCTCCATCATCTTCCTCTTCTTCCTCAAACTCGCTTACATTCCAAGTACCTTGGAGCAACAATGGTTCGTCTTCCGAGTCCATGGCAGCGACTGTGACAAAGACACAAAACACTTACAGTAAATTATAGTCTTACGGCCTTGTGGGCTTTCGCGTTTGTGCCTCGATATGTGAATACTGAGATAAAGCACAGCTGATTTAGGAAGCATCTGCAGTAAAGTGGCAGGTTATTCTCAGATGGGCACTGCAGAGACAAGGACACAGCCGTTAACTCTGTCTTTCTGTAAGTGTAATAGTGGAAGGTTTTGGCCTCTGGGTAGTGAGTGGTGAAAGGAAATGAAGAAAACAGTGAACCGAGTCTCACAGGGCAGCCATCAGCCTGGCAGATGGTTTGGCCTCTGGTATAAGATGCTGAACCCAGAGCAAGTTTGTGTGGGTGTGTGACTGTGTGATAATATATTCATCTGACTGAACTCTGGGCAGATTTCAGGAGAGCCTTATAAGCACCTATTTAAAGTGTCAAGAAATGGCCAGAGCTTCTTTATTCCAAAATAGAAAATATAGAACATACAGCCAGTTAAGACCTTAATACACTTACTCATTTTGCATTGTTTTACATTATTTGAATGATAATAAAGTATTTAAATTCCTCAGCCAGTGTTCAGTAACCTTCTGTGACATGAAACGCAATTATTAATGATATAAAAACAATAAATTAATGTAAAAACTAATAAATATAAATAAATTAAAATAATATTATTTTTAAATACTAAAAGCATACTATTTAAGTTGTATAGTATATTTGTGAAGTAATTCTTATCTTTACAGAAAACATTTAGTACAGGAAAATTATTTAATTATTTATCTATTGTTTTATACCAAAAAGATATTCAAAATATCACCCAGTGACCAAACAACCCTTACAAAAATTAACTGGGGTTCTCAAACGATTGATAGCGATTAATTGCATCCAGAATAAAAGTTTGTGTTTACTTAATATATGTCTGTGTACTGTGCATATTCATTTTGTATTTAAAAACATACACACATGCATGTATTTAAGAAAAATAGGAAAATGAATAAACATTTATGTATACATGCATGTGTATGTGTATATAAATACAAAATTAATATGCACAGTACGCAGACATATAAACACAAACCTTTACTCTGGATGCGATTAATTCGTGATTATTCATTTCACAACCCTAGAATTAACCATAGTTTTACTACAGATAAAAACAACAGAAAAATGGTTACTTTTGTTTAATCATGCTAACCACAAATTAACCATGGTTTTGCTAAACAGTAACCATTGCTTAACCTTGATAGTTGTAGTAAAACAGGTTGTACAAAAAATTACATTCAGGACATTGTTACTACACTTCAAATTACTTTTCGTATGGGTAAAGGAAACAAGAAACATGTTAAAAAAATAATAAAAGTTCTACACAATGCCATGGAAGAACCATTATCGGATAAATGGTTACATAAAAATTATTCCTGTTTCACAAAAGGTTCTTTGTAGAGAAAAGGGCTGTTCAGACTATTAAAACGTAAGAAATAAATGTTTCTTTGACTGAAATGTTTTAACAAACCAAAATTTGTCCTTCTGTATCACTTTCATTTTAAAGGGGTCATATGACGTGGCTAAAACGAATATTATCATTTGTTTTAGATGTAATGCAATACGATTTAAGGTCCAAAAAACGCTGTATTTTCCACATACTGTGCATGTTTGTATCTCCTCTTTGCCCCGCCTCTGGGAAACGCGTGGATTTTTAACAAAGCTCATCGCTCTGAAAAGCGAGGTGTGCTATGATTGGCCAGTTAACCAGTGCGTAGTGATTGGTCAAATACTGCAAGCGTGTGATGGAAATGTAACGCCTCTTACCATATTTGGAACATCAGGTTCCAAAGCAATTGTACTGACAGGTACGCCACGTTACTTGTGTATACATTTGGGCGGTCTTAGTCAAATCATACCATGAACTGACGTAGATTTGTGGGGGTGTGGTTACACGAGGCGTTTCAGGCAGGTCTGGGTTCGCTTTTATAGAATGAATCTTTTGTTCCGACACTTTAATTTGTGCAATTTTACGTGTCTAATACATGCATGGGCAACTTATAACACACCAAAGACACAGAAAAACACATATTTGCGCCATATGACCCCTTTTAAAAAGTGTTAGGTTTGGTTTTAAACAGCCTCAGTTTGCATAGTATGTGTAAAGATAGAGAGATACACATACAGAGTGAGCGTAAGAGAGAGAGAGAAAGAGGGAGAGGGAGTGGGAGAGGGAGAGAAAGCCAGTCCCTTCTGCCAGCTGGCTCTGAAACTTCACACCGGCACAACCGAACAGAACTAAATCAGAATAGACCAAATGATCAAAGAAAGTAAAAAGTCATATTTAGACCGTTGGGAAAAGGAAAGTAAAAACCAAAGTAAACTAGAATGCTATCGGACCCTAAACAGAAAATACAATGTGTCAGATGATCTCTACACTGTTGGAGATGTGAAACAGAGACGGATCCTGAGCAAATACAGACTCAGTGATCACAGTCTGGCCGTAGAGAGAGGCAGACACAGACAAACATGGCTTCCAAAGGAAGAACGAGTCTGTGCACACTGTGACACTGGTGAGGTGGAGACTGAGACACACGTTCTCCTTCATTGTGATCAATTTAAAGATGTGAGAGAGAAACACTTCCACAAAATGTCAAAGGTCATGCCAGAGTTTGATAGATGTTCAGAAACAGAGCGAATGCAGATGTTACTGGGGGAGAAGAGACACACATCAGCTGCTGCTTCATTCATCTATCAGCTGCACAAACTACTGCCTTCATCTGCTACAATCAATGCACATCTACACTCTTGACTTTATTACATTCTCATGTTTCTGCCTGAAATATACTTTTGATATTGAGATTTTATTTCCATATTTCATTTGTTTACTTACATATACTCTATTTTATATTTCATTCTATATTTATGCCTTACTCAGCACCTTAGTTTAATTTTAATCTCATGTTTGTACTTAATGTATGTCTTTTGTTATATGTTCAATGCTTTGGCAATATTGTAAGAACACGCAATCACGCCAATAAAGAAAAATTGAGAGAGAGAGAGAGAGAGAGAGAGAGGGAGAGGGAGAGAGAGAGAGAGAGAGAGAGAGAGAGAGAGAGAGAGAGAGAGAGAGAGAGAGGAGAGAGAGAGAGAGAGAGAGAGAGAGAGAGAGAGAGAGAGAGAGAGAGAGAGAGATCTTTACAGGGGCAAAAGAGAAACAGATAACATACTATCAGCAGCTGACACCCAGTTGGCAGCATCACTGAAAATGAAATCATTCAGCTGGTGTAAGCCTGCCTAATTGCTGACAGAGTGAGACAGGAGCCCAATATAAGACCTGCCTAATGTACAATACAGCCAGAAGCGGTGTGAAACTAAGCTTGAAGCTTTTATTTTGGACAAAGATTGCCCTCAGAGCCTTGTACGCAAGCACAAGGCCAGGAAGTCATTGACTTTCAGCAGAGTGTAAAGCCCAAGGGCCTTACAGACAGAGCAATAGAGGTAACATAAGGGAAGAGAGGCAGACAGGTATGGATACTCCATTCCTATATCTCTGTCCCACAGAGAGCTTGCAGATTTTCCTCCTGGGATTAGATGACCGCTGGTGGATCGATGCTTGATTTAGGCGTTAAATAAACCCTCGTGAAAAACTGATAAGCTGTGGAGACAGTAATTAGCATTCTGAGATAGGAGCCATTTAGAAGTCACCTTTCAATGCACACACAGCTTTGCTAAGCCCAGATGTAAATTATGGTGCTCTGTGGGGTTCTGAAGGAATGAATTACTCAAAACATAACATTTTAACTTATTTTACTTTCATGTGGTTATGTATGGCCTTGTTCTTAGTGGAAAACTATATGTCTATGTAGGACTATATGTCCTTCAAAGCTCTCCTTGCCACGTTCAAAAGGTATGAGAGGTACAGTAAGAAGTAAATACTGAATTTGACTTAATAAATTGAATTTTGAATTGTATTTATTTATTTATATTTTATTTATTTATTTACATTGCACATTAATAAAGATTCCTGTAAATGCGCTAGAATTAGCCAAAGGCTATTTTTCATCTGTATAGTCCCTGGACTAAATGTTATATGTCACCTTGATCTGAAACATATATTATTTTGTTTTATGGACTGAAGAAAATAAAACTTGTTTGGAACAGATAATTTTGTATAAAATATTCCAAGTAATGATAGCCTATCAGATGATTTTCACAGAAAATAATTGTAACTGACAGCATGCCAAACGTGTAACTCTAAACCACTGTTTTGACATATAAAAACGACAAAATATATAAAAACATTCACTCTAAAAATGTTGGGTTATTTTCAACCCATGACTGTGTCAAAAAGGGATGAACCCAACTGCTGGGTAATAAATTAACCTATACTGGATTGTTTCAGCCCAAAATACTGGGTTGTTTTAACCCATGGTTTGTCAAATATTAACATTTTCTGGGTCTATATAAGGACCCCAAAGTAAGGTTCATCCCTTTTTGACCCAGCATGTTTTGTGTGTTTTCAAAAATATGAACATGATATCACAAAGTATGTTTTTAAAGGCTCTTTCATTTCATTATTCCCTACATTACTAATATGTGAATTAATTTGGCTAGCTGTTGGCCCTTCTACCATTGGTCAGACAAACATATAAATATATTGGCAATATACAGTATAAGTCAAACATTTCTGTGTCAGGCTTGTCAGGATGCTCAAACAAACAATCTAATGCTTTTTAAGCAACTTTATTTTAGCTGTTGTAGGTTGATTTCACAGGAAAGTGTAAACACTCTCACTTTATGGTGCTATTAAACTTACACATCATGCACGTTGTTTGTTTCATTGTGCTGGGTAGAGGGAAAAAGTATTGCAAAAATGGGAAGAAATCTGAATTGGGTTAGGAAACCGCTCATACTAATAGTTACTTTCTCTAGACATCCCCAGATCCAACCCAGCCTGCCATTAACCCCACACCTGTAGCCCATCTGCTTGCTGAGTCTCACTAAATGCCAGCAATGACCAGTGTCTATCATACACCACCTGCGTTCCTGCAAGAACATATCCTATCTTATTTTATTAGAAATCAAGCAACAAATTAGTGAATAATATGACACCGTAGCTGGACTACATATGTTCGAATTAGCATGTATGTATGTAGTCTAAAATTTTGTTTAAAACTGCACAATACTTTCCAAATTTCTGAATGTAAAAGTTACATTTATCTCAGATTTAAATTGATATGCCAAATAATGTTTTGTGTCAAAATGCCTTCTGTTACTGTCTGTTATTATATCAAATAAAGGAATAAAAACTATGTTTGTATGAGAGACAAAAAACCTTTAAGGTCCAAAGACCACCAACCATATGATATATCAATGTACAACAAACATATTAAAAAGCATATTTGCAAAATAACTCTTACACTAAAAATATTGTTTTCATTTGGACTAGTTTTCAGTTAAGACACAACTGTGCGTTGCTCCACGGGGGAGATGGTTATTTTGAAGCCAATGTATGATTGGTGCCATCTCAAGAGCCTAAGAATCAACATCTGTCCTCATAGTGGGAAGACAATTGAACATCTGCCTCTGCAGAGGACAAATTCATTATGCTGAAGACAAATTTGTCAAGAGAAAGGAAGCAAAAAATAGGGTGAGAATCTCTAGTCTATACATTCACATTATTGACAACAAATTTCCTCTCACAGTCTGCGCTGTCTTCGGGTATGTCTCGCAGCTCTGTTCTTGGGTATGACAGACTCATCCCGAGTCCGACGGGCACGACACCTGTATTGCATGTTGGGGTTCCAGCATGCAGAGTCAGGGCTCGTCGATTAAGGTGTTGCGGTCACAGTTGGCTACATTCTCCAGAATGTAGCCGCAACCCCGTCTGCTTCCCGAGCAAGTTCGACTGCCGCTTCGGCGAGGTCGACCGCTTCGGCGAGCGGCGGGGGTGATTGGGGATTCCCATGGATGTCACTCCGGCATTTTCCGCTCGCGGACCATCAGTGCCCCGGCACGCTCACCTGGCTCGACCCCGATGGGTGGCGGTGTGCCGTCCCATAGCGGGCAGACTCGACAACGGGATGGGAACAAACTTTCTGTCATAACGTCGGACAGCTACCTCCTGGCATCGAATGCGGAGACCCCTTGGAGCTCCCACCCCCGGGTGGTCGAGCCCAAGACGAGAGATGACGGCCGTGCTTGCCCGGCTGACCTGGAGGTGCATGAGGAGCTCACAAAGATGTGGAATATGCCGTTTGTTGTGCTTTCCCATCTGACGAGCTCAGGAGCTGTTACTTCCCTAGACGGTGGGGCAGCTAAGGGATATGTCGATGTCCCCTAGGTGGAATGTGCAGTCGCGGAGCACCGCAGACGCTGCCACTTGGAGGGGTCGACCAAGGCTCCCTTCCAGGGCATGTAAGCTCTTTGACACTCGTGTCGAAGACTTACGATTCTGTGGGTTAAACTGCCTCCGCCCTCCACGCTATGGCAGTCCATCAGGTTCATAATGCTATGGCGACCCATCGGGTCATAAGTCAAAGCGTTAAGATCTGGTTGATGGGAAGACCGACCCGGCTGCGCACAGCCACCGGCCTCGCGCGAAGAAGGTCATGGCGGGTGCTCTGGGTCAGACGACGTCCACGATAAGTGGTCCTAGGGAGACATCTGTGGCTCAACCTTGCATAGTGATGCTCAGAAGGCTCGCCTTCTAGATGCACCCATCTCGCAAGCAGGGCTTTGTGGTGACACCATGGAGGTTCTCCGTCATGAAGAAGCAGACTGCTCCGCCGTGACCCGGCCACCTATCGGGCGCCGAGGTCCCGAACGCAGCCTGCCCTCCAGCAGCCCCGCCCTCCCTCCCGTGGTGGCCCCTCTGGTACTGGGGCCCTCCAAGCGACAAACCGCCAGAGATGCAGAGCCCCGTGGGAGAGGGCTTCTACCCTGTTGGGAACCCGCCTAGGAGACAGAGTGGCCCTGACGGGATGAGCCAGGGGGATTGAGAGTAACAGCGGGCCCGACCCCCCCAGCCAGATCATCGCCGGCGGGTCGAAGCGGGATGTCACCTGCCACATCCCCAACCCGAGCCGGGTGCCCACTCTCTCTCAAAAGAGCTTCTCGACACAACTTCTCGCTGCCTTCCACAACCTCCACTTGATGTTGCGTTGGCCAGCGGTAACACCAGGCAGGTAAGTCAGCAGAGCCGAAAACCTCATGGGGAGAACCCACGGAGTTGCCCGATCGGGTCAGCGTTGGCCTTCCTACAGGAGAGACTTGAGAGCAACCTCTCCCCATCCACGCTGAATGTGTATGTAGCCGCTATTGCCGCTCATCATGATCTCGTGGAGGGTAAGTCCCTTGGCCAACATGACCTGGTCACCAGGTTCCTCAGGGGTGCGAGAAGGGTGAATCCACCTCGACTGTGCTCCGTACCCTCTTGGGACCTTAATGTGGTCCTACAGGGCCTTTCTACGGCCCCTTTCGAGCCCGTCAGAGACGCCAGTCTTTCTCATCTGACGATGAAGACGGCGCTCGCTTCCATCAAGAGGGTGGGGGACCTCCAGGCATTCTCCGTGTACCATGGGTGCCTAGAATTCGGGCCCGGTAGTTCTCACATTGTCCTGAGACCCCGGCCTGGTTACGTGCCCAAGGTTCCCACCACTCCCTTCAGGACCAGGTGGTGAACCTTGCAGGCGCTACCCTCTGGGGAGGAAGACCCAACCTCCAACGTGTTGTCTCCAGTATGTGCACTGCGCCTCTACTTGGACCGCACACAGAGCCTTAGAAGCTCTGAGCAGCTCTTTGTCTGCTTTGGGGGACAGCACCAGGGGAGGGCTTTCTCCAAACAGAGATTGGCTCACGGGATCGTGGATGCCATTACTTTGGCATACCGGTCCCAAGATCGCCCGTGTGCTTGCAGTGAGAGCCCACTCCACCCGGGGTATGGCCTTCTCGTGGGCACTGGCGCAGGGCGCCTCTCTGGCAGACCTATGTAGTGCTGCGGGTTGGGCTATGCCCAGTACCTTCGCGAGGTATACAACCTCCGTGTGGAACCAGTGTCAGCCCGTGTCTTACATGCCACCGGCGTGTGAGGCCGGCAACTGGGTTGGGCGTACGCCTGCGAAAGGGCATTCTCCCCCTCCCTGGGCGAGTCTAGCGCTAAACTGGAGTTTTCTTGCTGTCTGACTGCACAATGCCCATATTTTCTGTTATTACAGAGGTTGAACAAGCCATGCTGTCGTGTCATGTTGTGCCGCATCCAGTGTGGACGAAATTTTAAATTATAATGGGTTCTAATGCATTCTATTGTCTTTTGTCGTGTCGCGCCGCGTCCGGTGCAGAAACGGTGGCATATCTAATACCAATACCAAACATTCTGCCCCTTTTCTAAACAAGAATAGAAATCTTAGAGCTTTAAATAAGAGCCACAACGATCCCACTTTCTATTTCAATTATTTCCTAATGTGATTTGTGAAACTTTTTTTCAGTCTAAAAAGTGGTTGATAGAGATAAACAAACGTTTCAGTTAAGACTTGAATACACTACAAGACTTTTGCTCAGATTTTGCCCAGATTTTCAATCTGGACTTGTTGCAGAAAGTCTCAAGAGTCTGCAGATTTTATCGCTTTAGTGTGTGATGCCCTGTTTTTCTCTGCATACTTTCAAAAAGTCTGCAAGTGTGTGATGTCTAGTTTAAAAAAATATGTTCAGATTTTAAAATTTGTGTAGTATATAATGTATAGATTTTTTTTAAACCACAATTCCTAGACTAGAGAGATACAGTAGATAGACATAAATATTTAATACCACCTGAGAAGCTGCAATCTATTTATTGTATCAGCTTGATACCAAACAGCTTAAGAAATGATGTAAGACGTGTCATTTTGACACCTCAGGTAATGAGCCCCATTATTTATACCTCAACATTATGCATGCATTACACATTTGCTACAGAGTACACATTTGAGAGTGAATTCAGTCAACACATTCGCATGCTATACAGTATTTTCATTGCTCAAACATCATTCATGAACCACCTGCAATCTAGTTCAATCAGGTGCTATCTGTGCTGGTATTCCACGGCGCTGTGAGTCTGCATTAACCGGAATTTGCAACCTATTTCGCTGTTTCACATTTAATGAAACAATGAAACTGTTTGTGGATCAAAGTGGCTGAATGATTCTCTACAGGTCTAGTAAAGTACTGCATGTTAAGAGAGAGTCACGTCAACTCTGTTAACTCCAATGGAACAGTTTTTTCACAACAATAGCGGTTCATGGAGCCTCTCAATAGTTCCTGAAAGTTACTAGCAATGCCTGGAGCTGTAACAAAACAGATCGACTGAGATTAAGTTTTAACACATTTAAAGACGCAAGTCATTTAAAGAATATACATTTGAAAGAAATGAAGAATTAAAAGAAAAAAAACACAACTTCCTGGAACTATCTGAAGGCTCCATGAATCACATGACGCTGGAAAGTTTGGAACTTCCGTTGTCGCCACTCTCTCTCTCAACAGCTTTGGTTAAACCATAGAACTCTGCAGTATCCTCCACAACCTAAAACTGTGAAATGACCTACAAGATTATGACAAACACATATATTTAAGTTCACTTGCACCATTATCGGATTTGCATATTCTGTTTAGTGAATTAAGTGTTTAAGCTTCACAGACAATTTATTCTTTGTAAATTTCCCTCACACACAATTGACATCACGGATTCTACCCTGTCCGGAGTCACTTCACATGCGGCCCTGCATCACCTCCGTCCTCTGTTTTCTACTGTTTCTATTTGGGGGAAGACCGATTTCCTTCAAATTGACTGATAAAATCACAATAAACTACATATTTTTGACCAACAATTCAAGATGATATCACTGTACTATACTTTATGTGTAAATCTCAAATTGCACCAAAATATATATATATACATTTTTGTCCAGCTTGTTTTAGCTGCTCTTCTGAAAATTATGGCAAGTACTCTAACACTCAAACAAAATACTACCCACTCCCATTTTACGTATCTTAAGACGATAGAATGCATAAATTATTATTTTGCTAAATGTTAAAATTTTATATCAATGTGCTCCAAACGTATGATACCCATCATGAAGAGATCAGCCTACTAATTTTATCTCTGCACTTTCCTATTGTTGGACTTGAAAAAAAATCATTGTTTATAAATAAGATTTTTCTTCCCTACCTGAACCAAAAACTAAATCATTACCTGGAATGAAATGTCTGGAATTTCTGCATACATTTCTAATGGTTTTCTATGTAATAACATGCGTGCATAATAGGACCAGGAGTATTTGCTAAAATGGGGTCTGTATTGACTTAAAATTCCATTTCAACTGCTTGTGCTATTTGTGTAAAAATGGTAAAACTGTATGAAATGGCTGTGTACAAAATGGTGAACGGTTAATAGTGTTGGCTTAATTCTTCTCTCTAAATCAGGTGGAAAACAGTCTCTGGTTATCTCTAGCTAAATGTCGCCTGGGACTTCATCCATTTACCGTACGTGTTCATCCTTGGAGAATTGAAACACCGGCAGATATGCCATATTATGAGCACATTAATTATGGCTGTTTTTTCCTGCTGTAGCTGTGCTGTCACCGGCGGTCCCCATGCATGAAAGACACCAGGATTCTGAAGCAGCAGCAGCAAATGGGCCAGACCTGCTCACTACCTGTTTGTTTTTTACCTTCTCCCTGCTGGCAGAAAAGAATGAACGAATATGGAAATACAGGGAAAAAAGGTGTTTCGCTTCAGTTTAGTAACTGCAACTTTCCCCCCTCTGAATGTTCTCACTAATTCTGAATTCATAGGTAAGCCCAACTGATTTTGAGAAATTATTGTTCCAAAAACAACTATACAACTATAAAACAACTATAGCAAAATTTTGGTGTTTTTCAGTTTATTTTTTACAATAATTATATTACTTTAAGCTGACAGATTGCTAGAACTAACGAGCCATAACTGATGAAAATAATAATTATAATATAATAAATAAATAATATAATATAATATAATAATACAAATATTAATTTTCACCTGTCTGATCAAAAATTGCACTATAAACATCAATAACAACTTTAAAGCCCCAGTGGAAAAAAAAATTCCCTTTATTAAAAATAAGTTAGCCATAAGGACATCAATAAACTTATATGCTCCTACATGCTGACAAAATTCCCATTTAGAAGATGTAAGCATTCAAAACACAAGAAGACAATCTGGCATGTGCGCTCAAACAAATCTAGAAATTCCATGACATCACGCTACACTTCAGCCTCTCGTCAAAGTTCTCGTCCAATCAAATCCGCTTTCGAATCCGAAGAGACCCGCCCCCGTCACTATGAGAACTGAAGCGGCGCCTCAAATCAGCCACTTGTCCTACATGGTGAATGACGCATCATGCACTAGATGGGAGATTGGGGATGATCCAGACAGTGTAAATATGAACATTAAAGTCTTAATTTCGCGTTGCATGTGAGTGTCCTCCGTTTCAGAGACATGATAGCACAGAAACATGTCTATGGGATTTTTGGTCACAATGCTGACAAAATGTGTCATTACTGTCTTCTGGTAATTTAGGCAGAAATCTTTTCAAATCTTGGATCCTGAAGCAAAGCGAGAACCACAACACAAAACTTACATTCAGGCAGCCCTCTTGCCTGCTTCAATTTCATGATCTGAGATGTCATCAGTAAACCAGAGAAAAAATTCAAGGCCACTGTTCAATTTTATGCTATTTGCCTTGACGCGTAAGTCATGATCCACTTTATTGAGCCACGGTAATATTCAGTTGACCTAAATTGAACCAAAAGCACTGCGGTAGGAGAATGTACGGGGTCTATTATTTGTGCCGTCCATGGATTCATCCAGAACTCTTTAAAATCTCTTTTAATATCCCTCTCCATCCGAGAAGTAAGCGAATCAGTTGCAGTGCTTGTATGGATTGAAAATGCAATATTTATGGCGCACCAGCCTACAGCTGTAGTTCAATACAGTGATAAAAAGACTTCACGATAGCTGAGGTGGAATTTTTTTGCTTTCTTTTCCCCGGGTGCTGTGTGAGTGCTGATATCTAAATAGATTCAGCTGTTGATTGACAGCTTGCGGCTGAGCTGTTATCAGCCGGACCACAGTGTTTTGTGTGGTGAGGTTGTGAGGTACAGTCTCCCGCGGCATCTTGTTTTTCGCTACACTGTTCAATCCCAGCATGCTCTCTGTGTGTCACAGAGCTTCATTAGCATTAATGATTGACAGATGAAGCTAGATGCAAGGCAGATTTTTCAGATGGTGTCATGGTTTAGTAACATAATAAAACTAAATATTTTACGATAGCAGCTCACTGGCTGTGTTTGTAATTTCTACCTTGCTTTCATGTTGCACAGTTTTTCCACCGTTGTTAAGTAGTATTTTAATGTTGTTGCGTTGCTTTTCAGTGTTGTTGTTTGGTATTTTAATGGTGTTGTGTAGCTTTTCAGTGTTGTTGTGTAGTATTTTTATGGTGTTGCGTATCTTTTCAGTAATGCTGTGTAGTATTTTTTGGTGTCACGTAGCTGTTTTTCAGCAATGTTGTGTAGTATTTTTAATACTGTTGCGTAGCTTTTCAGTAATGCTGTGTAGTATTTTTATGGTGTCACGTAGCTGTTTTTCATTAATGTTGTGTAGTATTTTAATGATGTTGCGTAGCTTTTCAGTAATGTGTAGTATTTTAATATTGTTGCGTAGCTTTTCAGTAATGTTGTGTAGTATTTTAATTTTGTTGCGTAGCTTTTCAGTAATGTTGTGTAGTATTTTAATGGTGTTGCGTAGCTTTTCAGTAATGTTGTGTAGTATTTTAATTGTGTTGCGTAGCTTTTCAGTAATGCTGTGTAGTATGTTAATGGTGTTGCGTAGCTTTTCAGTAATGTTGTGTAGTATTTTAATATTGCTGCATAGCTTTTCAGTAATGTTGTGTAGTATTTTTAATATTATTGCGTAGCTTTTCAGTAATGTTGTGTAGTTTTTATAGTTGGTGCATTGCTTTTTATTAATTTTATGTAGTTTTTTTAATAATGTTGCGTAGCTTTTCAGTAATGTTGTGTAGTCTTTTTGTTGGAGAATTGCTTTTCATTAATTTTATGTCGTTTTTTAATAATGTTGCATGGTTTTTCAGTAATGTTGTGTAGTATTTTAATGTTGGTGCATTGCTTTTCAGTGTTGTTGCATAGTATTTTAGCATTGTGTAGTATTTCAGTGGTTTTGAGAATAGTGTTTTCTTTATGTTGCATAGTTTTTTGGTAATGTGTAGTGTTTTAATGTTTTGCATTGTTCAGCATGGTGTAGTGTTTTGGTAGTTTTGACTATGAAGTTGTTGTACAGTATAGCTTTTCAGTAATGTTGCGTAGTATTTCAACTTTATTGTATAGTTGTTCAGTTTGTTGTATTATGTTTATGTTGTTGAAAAGTATTTAATTGTTGCTGTGTAGAATTTTAATGTTGCATAGTAATTCAGTGTTGTTGTGTCATACCTCAATGTTGTTGTGCAGTATTTTAGTGTTGTTTTGTACCACTGGATAATAAAAGATATCTGAGAGCTCACCCGTGTGCCTTTTTTCCAGTTTTCCAGTGTATCATCTTTTTGTTGTATATTTGCTAACTAATATCTTAGTTAGTACGCTCTTTTTTTCACCATGCTTCACTTTTTTATTAATATTATTACATAATATATTATTATGTTATTAATAATGTTTTTTATTAGGATGTATGTAAAGCTGCTTTGGAACAATGACAATTGTGAAAAGCACTATTGAAATAAAATTGAACTCATTTGAATTAAAATTATGCTGTGCTCTTGCATAGTTTTTAATGGACTAATAATTTGATTATTAGCTTGATGTCTGGCTCACATGATAGCATCTTATTTTGACCAGTAATCTACTTATTGTAAAACAAATCATTACATTATAGTAACATCAAAGTGTGTTCAAGGAAAATGTATTGCATTGTTATTTTGGCTACACTCACACAATCAGTGTTGGAATGATGATGTTTGAAGAAAAGCTAACCGTCTGTCTGTCTGTATGAATGAATTACTGTAGGTCAAATCCCTTTTTATTCTTGTCGCAGCTGTGAACATAGTGACACAAACTAACGTAAATTTCAAAGAAGGCGACATTCATGCCACTGAAAATTCGAAAAATTCTAAAATCTAAACCGACAGCAGCTTTGAATTCTTTAAGTAGAGCACAGCATTTGGGTCAAGACCAGTGGCGTCGTCAATTCACCTAAAGCCAAGGGATGGCAGACTCTCGCATCGTGGCGGAGCAACTATATGTCACGCATCTTTCGCACTACACCACTGAAGCGGTATTAAATCCACGCTCTTTTTACACTACTTTCTGGGGGAGGAGCCACCTACATTTTTCGTGCTTCCGATGCTAATATTCCTGCAATGAACACTACATTAAAATAGGCGGCGGCTATTTACACTAAGTGAAAATATCGACAGATGCTGTTTACACTAAGTTTAAATAGTAGTAAGTTCTGTTTACACTAAGTGAAAATAGCAGCATTTCTTAGCGATATGCTATTTACACTAACCAAAAATAGCTGTAGGGCCTAGTTTCTTTGGATTAAGTAGTTAGATGGTTTTTACTTATAAATAGTGGCAGATAACGTTACTATTTGCACCTCAGTATTGTTGTGCATTAAACATTGTGCAATAATAACAGACAGTAAATCATTATATTTATAAAAATTATTAAAATGATGGCAACTTATTGAGATATTAAAGCCCTATACCTACCCCTAACCTTATCATAAACCTAAACTTTATGAATAAAAATGAATTTTAAGTCTTAAATCATTTTTGTTGAAATCAAATGCCTATATGATCTGTAAAATAATAAAAAAGGTTAAAGAAGGTTTTCAGCAGGATTAGAACTCCAGTCTCCCATGCTGCGCTATGCAGACTTTACACTTTATGCCACTTGAGTCACTGTTTGAAATGGTGTCAAATGGTGTCACACCTTCTCTATTCCAATCACATATTGGTGTGCGGAGCTAGTGTAAATAGTCTCTGCCAACAAGGCGGGCTATTTGTACTCAGTGTAAATAGACACTACGATTAAAATATTACTTTAAATTGATCTGACCAGTCAGCCAAGGTATGGCAGCCGCCAGCCCCTGACATGCCCAAATGACGCTCCTGGTCAAGACCAAAAACTTTTGTTAAAAGACAGTGATTGGATATAAAACCTTTATATAACATGTTCACGCAACACAGGTTTTTAAAAAATGTGGTTGCCAGTCCTGAAAATGTAAGGGTGGAGCTTTGGGTTTTCAATGAATGAAATCTCATCTCAGTTTGTGACATTATTGTGAGATCGCTTACGATTTCTTGGTCTTGCAGTGGAAAGTCATTTTTTGTGATATTGAGTATTAATGCGTAGATCTCCATTAGAAGTGCACATCATGACAGCTTCCACTAAAAACTAAAAGAACTTTGTACTCCAATTATCAGAAATGCCAACCAGTCAAACTGAAGCTTGCCATTTTGAGAAAGTTCTTTCCATTTTTGTTTAAAATATACATTAGATGTTCTGTGGGCGTGCTGCCTTGAGCTGTGACAAACAAGATTATATTCTTTCTTCCATTCTGCAGAATCCCGGTCTGTTGTGAGAAGGGTTTGCTCAAGTGTCCCTCTGCATCTGATCTGAGGGCTTTAGTCATTTCTTCAAAAGGTTTCAAGTTAGACTTTCAGCATTAGAGGGAAACCTCAGGCCTGCAGGCTGATGGATGGTGTGGAATCAAATCTCTGTCAGGGTTGTGGCCCTGCAGAGAACTTCACACTGACAGACAGAGCATACTTTTCTTTTGTATCACAGAACTTCTGCTTTTGAAGAGTCATTTTCCATGCGATAAAAGGCTCTGGGATATCTCATGTTATCTGGGAGTTCACTGTTCAGTGCCGAGCTGCTTTAAATAATTCAAACAAGGCCAAGATAATATGTTTTCTGAACCAAACATGCTGGAATGTCTACATATGATCAATGTCAAATGAGGATCTGCTGTACTGCTTTAAAAAATAGTAGGCCTATGTGATTGTGCAACAATTTAATGTATTTTGATAAGTAGTGTGCTACTTCACATGATGTCACGACATTGCATGGTTAATACAGAAAGTGATGTCCATATATCATCCTGGCACTGGAAAAAGCTTTGTTATCATTTAATTTAATTGAGTCTACTGTAAAAATGTCTTTGCATATGGCAGTCTGAACAAGAAATAATGAGTAGAAAAGAAATGTTAAATATTTTATCTGATATTACTTCTGCCTTATTCTTTACACTTGAAATGGAAGGATGAGTTAATTGCATTGTGGGATGCAATACTCCATGCAATATGCATTTTGATCGCTGCTCAGAATGTCTATATTTTACTTACAAAAATACTAGTATACATACTACAGTAGCCTACTTCAGATCAAGTAAGAGTATTTGAATGCAATTTCAAAAAGATGTGTTTTTGTGTTGTCTTTAACAAACCTGAAAACTCTATCCATCATGTATCTGTTTGTCTCTAATTTCTCGTAGGATTATTGTCAATAACCGGGTAGACCGAGCGCCTGAATCAGAATCATACTTTAATTTGCTATTAAAGTTGAAAGCCAAAAACGTAGTTTGAGCCCTCGTATGAACTGCAATCACAAACAAGCAGATATTATTTAGATTATAGGAAACTGTTATACTCTGCAAACAAATATTAACCAGGGACTTTGTTGACATTTCACAAACAGAGATGGGGATTACTCACTGGCTGCTGTTAGGACAGCGTATTGAAAGCTGTTATTGTTTACTTCAAATTTAGAACATGTATGTTAGCATAATCGTTTTATCATTTAATTTAAGTCTCAATATTGCAGAATGCATACAGAAACATTAAATGGAAGAGTCAATATTTATATTGACGAATTGTTTTCAAAAATGTGTTTTTGGTTGAACTGTTCTTTAGAGGAATACACTTGCAAACTGATTAAAAATGGAAGCATTTTATTTCCTGGTGGGGTAATGTCAGGAGGTAGAGGAAATTACACAGGGTCAACCCATCCAACTGTGAAATGTACTGCATAGATATTAGAAATGATCCTCATTCTTATTGCCTCATAACCAATCATATTTAATTTAGTCAGTGCAATGAGAATCAATGTACAAAATTACTTGAATATATCGCGCACAGTGGTACGTTCATGGATGGTGATGTGTTTTAAACATTGACTTTTGCAAAATCCCTTCATAAAAAAAATTCAGTAAAGCTTCAGAGATCAATATCAATGTAATAAGATATATAACAAACAATGTTTCGTTTGAAATATTAAAAAATGTCAATCCAATTGTCACCATCCAGATAAGAAAATTGCTGTAGGCTATTGTTCAGCGATTGCTCTTTTATGGCTAATGGAGATTCCATATATACAGTATATTTCATTTAAAGGAATAATTCACATTTTTAAATGTAAATTCTGTCATCATTGACTCACCCTGTTGTAATTTAAAACCTGTGTGATCTTCCTTCTTCTGCAAAACACAAAAGAAGATATTTTGAAAATTGTTGGTCCCCATTGACTTCTATTGTATGGACACAAAACCAAGGCAAGTCAATGGGGACCAACGGGTTTCTGTTACCAACATTTTTCAAAATATCTTCTTGTGTGTTCTGCAGAAAAAAGTCCTATAAGGACGTTGTCTCAGATGTGCTGTATATGAAAGATCATTTTCGAGATCCAATAGGATAAAGTTAATATAAAGGTGTTTAAAAGTATTTATCAGGGGCAATATCTGAGAAACTGAAAAAAAGTCTCTCTCCGTTTAATCTCATTGCTGTCTAGGAGAAAGCAATATTGAAAAAATCTTATTTGCAATTTTCTTTCCCATACAAAACATTTCCAGGGCATTATTTTTATATGTGCATGACTATGTGGCAGACTATATAACCTTCTCATCAGATCGCAGCTAAAAATAGTCTAGACCCCCTCCCTTTCTTCACCTGCCTCTGCTCACCTTTTTCCACATTATCATCACCACCTTCCTTTTTCCATAAACACTTGGTTTAGTATCAAGTATGCGACACCAGTTAAAAAGCATGCATCTGAACAGTGGAATGGTTGTTTTTAAATATGCATCTCAGACAAAATGAACAGCATTCTCATTCCACTATATTCTCCCTCCAAATCAGGAAAGTTCACAAGTATAAATAACCTGCTGTCTGGCTGAGAGACATAAAAGGAGAGACTTTTTCAGATGGCATGGCTGCTCTGGGTCTCAGACAGAAAGAAATATTTCTCCTATAGGTGTAGTAAACGTAACTAAATGCAGTGTGAATGAATGTGTGTATGTGTAGACTGTAGAGGGGTATGAGAGAGCTAAACTGATGGGAGTGCCAGAGCGTGCTTACAGATATGTCCACAAGGAAGCTGTGTCTATTAGATCGAGTGCTCACAGGTCTCACGGGATGAACAATTCTGGTGTGCGAGTATTTTTTTTTACAGATGCTGAGGTTCTGTGGAGTTTCTGGGTATGTTTATGTGTTGGGGGTGGAAAGGAGAGAAGAGACTCCCAGAAGTAAATCCTGAAATCACCTAAATTGTCAGTTTATTGTCCCCACAAGAAAAATTGTTTCAGTCTCAGAGATAATAGTAAAACATTTGTGGGTTAAGAAATGTTAAACAAATAGAAGTTAATGAAAAGTCCCGACCAAGATTGTGTGTGTGTGTGTGTGTGTGTGCGTGTGTGTGTGTGTGTGTGTGTGTGTGTGTGTGTGCTATGCGTGCGTGTGTGTGTGTGTGTGTGTGTGCGTGCGTGTGTGCGTGTGTGTGTGTGTGTGTGTGTGCTGTGTGTGTGTGTGTGTGTGTGTGTGTGTGTGTGCGTGTGCGTGCGTGTGTGTGTGTGCGTGCGTGTGTGTTTCTTGTCTGTTCTCATGAAAAGAAGCTTTGGAGACGCTAAAAGATTGAAATGAAAACATCCCCCTGCTAATCCAGGAGTGAGATGAAATAAACTTTTGCTTTAATTTTGCGCTTCATCCTGTTTTTAATCTTTTCAATCTAATTCAACATTTAAACTGTAACCAGATAAACAACAAAAGACAATTTACTTTTAGACTGATAATGGGATGAACAATACAGAAGTGAACTTAAACAATGTCTTACCTGAGTCAAAAAGAGTTCTCCGCTCTAAAAGATATATAGCTTCCTCAGTCAAAGCTGCGGTGAAAGCCTTCTCTTTGTTTCTTAATGTCAACACCACAAACTTCTCAACAAAATCTTAATACTGTATAAGATAATATGAATCCTTATCTTTCAGCCGCTGCATGATATTCTGGTTGCTTTGCTTTTTGTTTCTCTTTTTCACAGCATCCATCGATCTTTTATTTCTCTACTGTATGTTGTTGTCCAGGCGACAGCATCACTGAGAAAGAGCGTGTTCCTTCACTCACATCAGCACCACTCTCTCTCTCACTCGCTCGCTCTCGTCTTTGTTCATACCTCCATCCAAACCGACCAATCAGCCGAAAAATAGAGAGGGGTGGTGCAGAAGATATGACCATGTAATATATGAAAATTAACCACAAGAAACTATTACAGAGGGTTGACGATGCTGTAGATTGACCACACTTATGTGTTTATTTATATATAGTAGCTAATCCGGGACTATTGTCATGCTGTTGCAGTAAGACTATGTGTACACCCCCCTTTATAAATGGTTTAGTCTTACCTAGAGAGAGAGGAAAGGGAGAGAGAGAGAGAGAGGGGGGGGAATAAACTGGAGGAGATATATTAGATAATGAAAGATAAGAGAAGACCAATAAACTACTAAAGAGAAAATAATAGAATCAACAATAAAATCTGCCATTACAAATGAGAATATATGAAAGGAGCAATAGAGTAAATCTCATTATAATCCAGGTCGTTTTTCAACCCAAAATGATTAGAAGGACATAAGAAATTGCATTTTGTTTAAAATGAACATAACGCTGAAGCCTGTTTTAGTAACATTAGGATTTGTGTTCTGTGGAATTGTTTTAACCAACCAACTGTACACTGTAAAAAATCCTATAAAAAAGGACATTTCTGGGTGACTGAAATACAAGTTACATTTCTGTGTTTAAATCTTCCAGATATTCATTGATGCTGTAGGGGTCACAGGAGTTACAGTTGCTTTCAGGACCTTTACTGGATCCCCTGCAGTTTGCAAACAGGTCTTTGTATGATGCAGTCAACATGGGACTGCAATATACCCTACAAACATCTGGACAGACCAGGGAATTATGCAAGGATCCTGTTTGTGGACTTCAGTTCAGCCTTTAACACCATCGTCCCAACACTCCTCCAGACCAAACTAACCCAGCTCTCTGACAGGCAACAGCTAGTTAGAATTGGTAAATTCACATCCAACAGCCGTACCATCAGCACTGGTGCCCCCCAGGGATGTGTGCTCTCCCCACTGCTCTTCTGCCTGTACACCAACAACTGCACCTCTACTGACCCCTCTGTCAAGCTCCTGGAGTTCACAGACGACACTACAGTTATTGGCCTCATCCAGGACGGTGACGAGTCTGCTTGCAGAAGTGAGGTTGAGCAGCTGGCTGTCTGGTGCACTCATAACAATCTAGAGCTAAACACCTTAAAAACAGTGGAGATGATAGTGGACTTTAGGAGAAACACCCCTGCACTCAATATCATGAACAGCACTGTGGCCGCAGTAGAGTCATTCAGGTTCCTGGGCACCACCATCTCACAGGACCTGAAGTGGGACATTCACATTGACTCTATTGTCAAAATCGCCAGCTGAGGAAGTTCAACCTGCCACAGAAGCTGCTCTTACAGTTCTCATACAGCTGTCATTGAATCCGGCCTCTGAACTTCCATAACTGTCTGGTTCGGCTCAGCTGCAAAAACTGACCTCCGAAGACTACAACAGATAGTCCGGACTGCTGAGCGAATCACTGGCACAACCCTCCCCAATCTCCAAGAACTGTACTCATCCAGAGTGAGTAAAAGAACTCGCAAAATCACTCCGGACCCCTCACACCCAGCACACGGCCCCCTGGTCAATGCTACAGAGCATTGAGCACCAAAACAACCAGACGTAGGAAAGGTTTCTTCCCTCAGGCTATCTACCTCATGAACAGTTAAATGTTCTCCTACTTTACAAATAAAAACATGTGCAATACACAACTATATATACTCATATTTATTGTACATATGTTGTTGATATAATATTCAGCTATCCACATTCCCCTGCATAACTTGTATATAACGCAGTATAATTTGTATATAGCACACCTGTACATACAATATACTGCCTATTGTACTTTTGTCTAATATTGTCCTTTTTGTCAAATGTGTATTGTCTCTCACATATTTATTTTTACTTTTTGTTACCTTGTCACTTTTTTAACCTGTATGTGCCCTGGAAGCTTCTGTCACTAAGACAAATTCCTTGTGTGTCCAAGCACACTAAAGCACTTTCTGATTTTGATTTCTGTAGTAATGAAAAACGCATCTCAGATCTTGATAAAGTTGAACTATTTTAAAACCTAGAACATTCCTTTAAACCGCAGCAAGACCTCAAGATGAGAAGTCGAAAAGTCAGTGACATGTAAACAAACAACATCCATCATGATGCTAAACAGCAGTATTTGGTAGAAGGATGACATTTGGATCCCTGCTGGCTTTTTAATTAATATAACCGTGGTTGTGAAGGAAGGGTAAACCACAGACATAACGATGCTCGGAGCATCGTTCGAGAATATAGAGCAGCTTTCAAAAAGAAATACAACCTCTTCATCTCACATTTAACCTTCACATACAGTATAGGAACTTATAAACATTCGTAACAAAAATCCCAATGCCCATTTATTCAGAAGGCTGTTATATTTCGGCATTGAAACTCTTAAACATTTCCACATTACATCAACAGTATTGGGTGTGATATTTTGACACATATGCAAGGATGATGATGAATGGTGATGAGCTCTATTATGACACTTCATCATATGTTATTTTAGAAGAGCTGTGTAATCACATCTCATGCTTGTGCCGAAATGTTTCATCTTTCTGGGATCATTGCATTCAAGCACTGAAGTGTGTGAGGCTCGGATGATGGTGATGGAATTGCTGTTGGGTTTCTGAAATGCATGGAACGTGGGGGCTTGTTAGCAGGAAGAAAACAATATCAGACAGAGAACGTATGTCAGAACAACACACTTCAGTTAAATTCATGTCTATGATTGGGTACCGTTGGGAATAAAAGATATGGAATAGTATAGGATAGTGATAGACTAATATATTGCCTAATAAATTCATTTTGAGATTACTCAGATAACTGCATTTGATTGGTCAGTTCCAACAACCAACAAAACACAATATTGTTAATGAACACCGGCACACATTTTCAGTAAATATTAGCCTATACTTAAAAAGAAGTGTTTGTTTAATAAAGCGATCTTCTTTGCTTATCTTGTTTGGTGTCAATGTATTAAGTATAGTGGCATTATATTGATCATCGACCATTAAAAACCCACATTTTGCAACCATTGGTTAAATAAATCAACATTTTTTCAACTGCTGAAAAGTGTATATTTCATACCATGAAAGTACAAGAATCTGGATGCAGCTTTTGTATGTATGTGTGATGGAAGTGACTGAACTAGGACATTTGGATAAATGTGTGGATGAAAGTGTCAACAATGGATGTTGAGGAACAGAAAATGCTGAAGTTTCCAGTGTGCAGTTTAACTGAGATTGCCTTAAAACTTCTCTTCTCAGAATCTGTAATATCACTATTACCTGCAATCCCATGCGACTCGGAGCTGATAGATGAAGGTAATTTGAAACAGACCCATAGATGACCTCACTACCACGAGGCATTTGCAGAACAGCCAAATTACCACCAGTCAGGATCAAATGTTAGCCGAATCAATAGACTTGCATATAAATGCCTTTTATTGGAAGAAACCGTGTCATTTAGCCACATCAGCCACATCTTGATGTTCAGCTTAATTCTTTTAACTGGATTTGATTCTCTCCAACCATCAATAACAAAAGTTTCATTCCAATCGATTTAAAATTCTGCTATAGTTTTTTGGAATGCAGTATTGATAAGAGTTTGAAAGTTGTCTTTATTGCTTCATTACTCCTACAGAGACATGCACACAGTCTAGATAAAAGTCGTGATACATTATCACAGCTGCTGATTTTAATGCTCCTTCAAGCTACATGAGGCAAATGTGAAAATTTTCTTCAGAGAAATTGTCAGTTAGTTCTGCATGCTGATCACAATGAGAATTCAAGCTCGCTGTTTACAAGTTTTGTGCATTGCTATGTATAGTCCTGACTTTATAAATGTAATAATAACGTGATTTGAAGTATCGTTTATACTCCAAACAATGCCTGGTGAGATACTTGAATACTTAGATTGTAATTTCACTTAGTAAGAGCAATAATGAACTTGTTTTAGCAAGCAACACTAATTTATAGCAAAAACAAACGCCTCTAATAACCAACTCTATGGGCAAGAAATATAAAATCTTTGTGTGGAATAAAAAAAGTTTTTATTCTCAGGGCTAACAAAATATCTTCTTATAAACCGGTTAGTGATTCTGATTCTGCATGTCTAATGTTATTGCTTTATTTTATCTTCATTTTAAATGTATTCTCTAATTTACATTGCACACATGTAAAGACACATTAGACTAATATGGAAACAATACAAACAGAAGTCTTCACATGCCCTGATATAAAGAGTACTGTATTCTCTTGAGGATTGTTAAAATTATTGTGTATTTTTAGAAACGACCACCCCAAAATATAGCCTAAAAATACAACAACTGAGAAATAATCATAATATTTAAAAAAGTGCAATTTTCTTTCATTTTAAATTAGAATTATTCAGATATGGTTTGAGTGGCAATTGATATGCAGTATGTCTAAATGCAGTTTATGCATGCAGTATTTTTTATAATGTATACAGAGCTTTCAGAATTACTGTAACTGATTTTTCTATGCTTATTTTCTATGCTAATAATATTAATTGTCATTTTAAAACCAGAAACATACTTAACATCACAAAACATTACAGCGTTTATACAATTACTAAAAAGTTTTCCCACCAACAATTTTTAAAGATTTAGATTCCAGGAGGATGATGCCATTAAGAAACTTCTTGTCAGTAAAACAAATATTACATTAAAAGGGTGGATGTTAAAAACCTTTAGGTTGAAGTTTAGAACCCCTTAAAATAATTAATTATTTTAGTATAGTGTTTTATTTGAAAAATGATCATTATAGAAAGGAAATACGGTAACACTACAGTTTACAGTGCCCTTGTTCCATGTGTTTACTATAGTATTTATCATCAATTTTGCATAATTACACATAACTAACCCTAAACCACACCCTAACCCCAATCCCATAGTAAGTACTGTACATGTAGTTAATTATTATTTCTCGGTATACTTAAATATATATTAAACTGTAACATAAGACACATAAAATAAAGTGTAACCGCAAATAAATAGTTTTATTTTCTCCATAAGTAATTCTGTGTGTAAGTATTAAGTAATTACAAAAATAATTTAAAATTCCTAAAGGTTTCAAAATAGGTGAAGTCATACACTGGTGAAGTCTCTTAAAGAATGTAATGAGTGTTGTGTAATATGTAAATATGGACTGTGTGAGAGTGTCTTGTCTTATTCTCCATATTTTTGCATATTTTAAACTGAATGTCATCTCATCTCTAACCATGACATAGCTGGGACAGGCAGTGATCTGAAACATGCAGGCATTTCTCAGAACGGTTAAACAAAGAAGAACATTTCAGTTTAGCCCAGTCAAAGTCAGACATTCATGCCATTAAAATGCAGTGGCAGGACCTGAAACGTGAAGTTCATGCTTGATAGCCTAAAAATGTCATGGTATATGTATGCGGATCTGCAAGGACAATGCGGCCATAATTCCTCCAAAGCAGTTTCAAACTACAAGAAGCCTTTGGTTTTAATTGTTGTTGCTAATAGGTATTGGGCCAATTAATGTTTGTCAAACTTTTTTTGTACATTTTTTCACATTGCTGTGAGATGAACAAAGTCATGTCTAGAAATTACTTGCTATGGAGCTTATTTATGTAAATATAACACACAAGTCCCATCTTAAATCTTGAGGAGGGCCATGATTTAATCACATTGATATCTATTTATCAGTTTCATGCGTAACGGCACACATTGTAAACAATACTCTGTGGTCTACTCTAGGACAGATCGTTGATTCTAAATATATTGCTTGTGCATATAGAGAGCATTCCCATGACCTGTAAATCCAGATTACTGTAGATTGCTTATCAACATTTAAGACAATTGTTTATAAAAAAGAACATATCTAAATAAATGTTGGATTGCACCAAATGTAGTCAACAAAAGAAGGTTAGACATTTTTGTGTTCCTTAGCACAAATGCATGCTAAAGATGGGTCAAGGAATTAGAGAGAAATAGAGGAGTTTGTTGTAATAATAGGTTTCATCAGTCAATGTTTAGTACAGCATATTTTATGTAAATAATTGTAATGTAAATAGGGAATAGATATTTACTGACATATTACTCATGTGAGTTGTCTAATGGGCCCAACTGAAGAGCCAAAACAGGTGCCTGGAGTAAAATAACTGATATTCTCAGATTCCCATTCCATCAGAAATGGGGTCATACTGTAAACTGTCACGCTGTGAAAAACAACATGATTTAAATATAAGTCTATGAACCACAAACAGATGAATCAAACAGTACATTTAGATTTACTGTAACCATCAATGAATCTTTTGAATCATATCACATCATATTAAACTTTAATAGTGTTTGATAAAACGTAAGATATTTCTTGCATCTGTTTATAAATAACTCCATCAGATTTGTTTCAGTGAGGATCGTAATGGTACATTTTCCCTCCACTGTTAGATCTGAACAAACTTCTTTCAGTTAATCCGGAACAAGCCGTGATTACTGTATAATTATCCAGAATTGCATGTTCTGCTGGCATAAATGCAGAAATAAATATGAGCAGGGTTTTAGCAGTGTAGATTTTATATCCCAGCAAACCAAGAGAAATCATTATTTGACACCAGCGTATCATATCAAACAAAAAAAAATCAAGAGGCTCTATTGTATTAGATAGCAAGATATCCAACTAAATGAGACAAAGGGTGTCTTTACAGTTCTTGGAGTGTATAGAATGAAAATTTGGCTTCTTGAGCAAAAACTACTTTTAAGACTTTAAATCATATATTTTTCTTTACTGTCAAAAATTCTGAAAATACCGTCGATTTTCAAACATTCTTTGCCATTAACTGTAATTTCCATGTGAGATTTTTGCATAAAGATGGTAACAGACAGCTTGACCCACAGAGAGATCTGGGGCCTCATTTATAAAATGTGCGTATGCACAGATTTGATCGTATTGCGTGCGTGCGCAAAAATACACAGCAACGTTCATATTCATAAAAACGGTCTTTGATGTGGAAAAGTGCTTAACGCCACGTCAGGGTTTGAGCAGATGTACGCACTTTTGCTTGTCCGAGTGCTGCAGTTTTTTGGAAATGTAAGTCATTCTTGCCGCTCTTAAAGGATTTGGACGTTGACAGGTGATCTTTCATATATCAACGACATTAATTAGACATCATTAAAAAGGGGAGATCTGAAACTGTTAGCTGCACGCAATTTCATGATCATTTGCTATTTATAGACTTCACATCTGATAGAGGGGCGTACACAAGTTTTCTGTGCATACGTTTGTTCTATGAATCACACGTACGCACTTTGAGAAATAATCGTAAAATCAAATTTAGGACGGTTTCTACGAAACATTTTATAAACAGGGTCCCTGATCTCACCACTGAGTCAGTCAGGGACTAAATAAATGAGAGAGACAAAAAATTTGATGTTTTTTATCTAAATGTACTATATTTGATTTTTTAAAGGAGCAGCGTGGAGATTAGCGGCATCTAGCGGCGAGGTTGTGAATTACAACCAACGGCTCACTTAGCCTAACCCTAACCCTTGTTTTTGACCCATGCTGAGTAAATATTGTAAAAAATACACTGCTGGGTTAAAGTTACCCAACACCGGATTATTTTGAACCCAATGCTGTGTTTGTTTCAACTCATGGTTGGGTAAAGACAACCCAGAGATGATGTGTTTTTGTATGCAAACCCCGGAAGCGAGTTAGCATTTTAGGACTTCCGGTCCCATCGCCCTGAAGTCTATGGGTTTTTTGAATGGGTTTTGGTAAATTGCCTGAAATAAGGTCTGTGGTTAACAAAACCTCTAAATATTTTCAAGTTTTATTCTATGACACAAAACACACCAATTTTAACCCGCTTGTGATTTTTTTTAAAGCCATATTGTTTTTTAAAAACGTCAGTTGCTAACAAGTTGTTAAAAGCGACTACTTACTTTGGCGGGGACGTTAGATGTCATCGCACATATAGTAGGCCTATAAAGCTCACAAATAATGCAACTTGGGCACAAATCTCTTAAAACTTAGATCTAAAACATTCTGGAAGGTGTGCCCCGAGGACCAGGGTTGGGAAACACTGGGTTATAGCATCGTGTCAGCTTTATACTTCTGCCGATTGTATTTCGGGTTCAAAGGTAACAACTGTTGTGTTAATTTGTAAAGATTATCTTGATAGACAAAACGTGTAAACATCATAAACCTTTGTTAATCACAGAGCTTATTTGGAAAAAATGCATAGGCTTTCGGTCTCTGAAGTATACTGGATTGGGTTAAAAATAACCCAGCAGTATGTTCTGTCCAATCAATAATTTGGTGTGGCCACCTTTTGACTTGAGAAGAAGTGTTTTATCCACCAGGAATCTGAACAGCCTAAAAATTTGAATTTGAAGTGGATTGTGGCAAACCACTCCATTTCCAAAATAGTTATTGCATTTTGATTAAATATATTTGTGTATATAAAGTATATACTGTATATACATATCTCTTTGGAATATCATAGTTCACATATGAAGAAATTACAGTTTAGTTCGTTTTCACATTCAGTGATTTTAAACTAAAAGTAAGATGAAGTATTTCTCAGTGCACATTCCTTCTTGTGTTCAGACTGCAGTAATTTTACAGTTTTCTGATGATGGGCAAAAATAGCCGCTGAGCCCACGGCCTTGACATGAGTGCTGACAGAGCATTTTTATGTGTTTGGATGTGCACTATATTCCTCAGAGAATGATATCGTTTCATGCCTCTGAAGGAGAAAGGAAGCGTGAGGACCGCTGTAAGACCAAATAGTCAAAGCTAGTCCAGTTCCTCCTAGATTTCTAATTTAATTTCAGCTGATAAGTACTTCAGTACACATTGAGGAGCAGATGACCTTTTATGCTTGCGTGGCAGTTCTGGCATACTGAAACCGGTGCTGGCTTTTACCTGGCCTTGCCCAGCGGGAAATTGACGGGTCTCTGCATGAAGTCCATCTGACTGCGGGCCTCACTTTGTTTTTTGCAAAGTAACTTTGGTGTCATGTACTAAGGCAAATGAAGTTATTACTGCATTCATTAGCACTGCCGTTTGTGCTCGCAGACTGTGTGGACTAATGCACTATACACTGTGAAAGCATTTCAAGGTGTTTTTGATTGTAATGCAATGCAAGAGTGGCCACATGTATGGAAGTTAAATGTGAGAGAAAAACGTGTTCAAATTTGAACGTGTGAAAAACTGTTTTTTACGGTATTTTTCTGGCACTATAGCTGCCAGAAGATTTGCGTTTTTTTCTGGGATTTTTCAGATTGCGGGGATCAGTGTTGGGTGTAACTAGTTACTAAGTAATTAGTTACTGTAATTTAATTACTTTTCCCTTGAAAAAGTAAAGTAAGGGATTACTCTTATTTTTTCTGTAATTTAATTAGTTACTTCTGATGTAATTAAACTAAATACTTTGTGTAATATATGTGTGTGCAGAAGAGGAATTTACATCAAAATTCAAACTTTAAAATCCGTGCTTTAATGTATAATTCTCACATTTGTAATTAATAATACTATGTAGTTTAATATTATTTATTTGAATGAATTAAGAGTCGTTTCATGTCTATCCTTGAATCACTTAACTCATCAAGGTTGATGTAGGATATAGAAAGTAATTAGTAATAAGTCTGTCAGGAAACGAGGTGGAAGAACCCAAGTGCAGGCAACGGCAGGTAAGGGGTTAACAGGGGTATTTTATTTTAAATATAAACACAAAACAAAAACTCCCTCGATGGGGAAAAACACTGACAAAGACAATGGGAATAAATAATATCAGGAAAATACAGGAACCAAGGACTATTAACTAGACTATAAAACACTTGACTTAAACTAACATAAACAAGACCAACAATGACTCACGGTGGGAACAAGGAACATCGATTTGGACAGGTTTGGAATACTACAGGACATCACAGGTACACGAACATCCACACCCACATGAACATCCACAGGGTCAGTCGTGGTCTAATGGTTAGAGAGTCGGACTCGTGACCAGAAGGTTGCCGGTTCGATCCCCAGGGCCGGCGGGTAACGACTGAGGTGCCCTTGAGCAAGGCACCTTACCCCTACTTGCTCCCCGGGCGCTGCAGTGATAGCTGCCCACTGCTCCGGGTGTACGTGTGTTCACCACTTGCTGTGCATGTGGTTCACTACTCTCTGGATGGGTTAAATGCAGAGATCACATTTTGGGTATGGGTCACCATTGCTTATTTATACTCCACAAATCCAAGGTCTGAATTGTTACAACTGCTTGCAACAGTGCAACGCCTGTCCCAGATAACTTGCATATGTAATTCATCTAGAATGTGAGACACGTCCTCACCCTCTTTCAGTCTCCTTATCATAATTCATGACACTTTACAGCATATTTGCTTTGTGTGTCGCAATTACTTCTCCATAACAGCCTCTGGAAAGTGATGGTGTGTAATTCAGATGTGATGAATTGCTGCCGTCTTTCTAGACGTGTCATGAATAGCGTTTAGGAAAAACTGTGAGACATAGATCATGTTTATAGGCAAACCTTAATGTGACAGACATTGCACTAAATACCTGCGCTCATGTGGTGAATAGAAAATAAAAACTTTTTTTAATTTATTCAGGATTTATTCAGTTTTACGGTATCTCTTTGGAAGGCAAGTCGCCTCAGCTCTGCTATTTTTAATCTGTTTTAAACGTAAATGTTAATTTGTTCCTCACACAAAGTAACTAACATCACACATTGAACACTTTCATGCCCTTTCCTTTATTTTCAGATCACAATTTTCTCAGTCTAACAGTATGATTAGCATGCGTATGAAAGCTGTGTTTTAAAAGACAGATGCAAATGTTTCTCTGCTTCAAATAATCTTTTAAAAACAAGTTTCTCGACAAAATCTCTTTCCTCTCTGAATGTATTTCATTGCCAGCGGGCACTCAAGTGAAAAACATCAGAGCAAGCTGATAAAAATTTGTGATTCTTTGTAGATTGAAATTACTTTTCATTTCAGCAGAGATATGAATCTTTTTTATTTTGTTTGTCTGTAACATGATGAGTAATAGAAGATCAGTAAAATACTGTTTTCAATAACTGGAAAGCAGGGGGTTTTCAGTCTGTATTTTAATGATCTTTTAAACAGTGAATGAACATGTATCACAAAATAAAACGGCAGGCAGGCGCTTATAGGCATTCTTCAAGAAATGGCATGTTATTCCAACAGTTCACACGTACAATTACTCTCTTTTACACAAACACATATGGATCTGATAACATGCTTAACAGGAAGGCTAAATGAGTACTTGAATAGCTTACTACACGTTCATACCTTACCATACAGTACATACTGATTAAGAGAGATTGATTCAAAGGGAGTGAAGTCACTTTTGGACAGACCATAATTTTACAACACAATCTCACGGGAATTCGTGACATTGTCACGAACTGTAAAATTCATGTTCAAGGACACGAATTTCCCCCTTTTTTCATGTCACCCGCAGCACGACTTTCAATCTAACATATTTTAATATGCGGTATCTTGTATGAATATATATCAATGCAATCTGACGGGAATTCAAACCTATTTTACAAGGTGGCTCATTCGTGTGAATTTCTATTTCCTACAATCTCATTCGTATGGTTTGTTATGATTTGACTTTGCCCCTGTGACGTTAGGTTTAGGGGCAGGATTAGGGTAGCCATTTATCGTTGCTTTGCCACCTTGTGAAACTCACGTTTTTTGGCAAAATTAGTCTTTGCGGCTGTGATTTTAGGGTTTGCGGTGAGGCAAGGTGTTGTTTAGCCACCTCCTAAAATATGTACAGTATGTATGACTTCTTTTGATATCAGGTTATAAATATATGAATGTACACGCTCTGTGTATTGAAAGTACACGAGTGACAAGAAAAAAGGGGAAATTCGTGTCCACGAACACGAATCAATAATTACAACTGCCGTGAGACTGGGTTGGATTTTAAGGCTGAAAGAACATTTCCAGATCATATATCATTACAAAATCAAAAGGAAAAAATATTTCATGTTTTAAGGGCCAATAGGTCAAATTTTGCAATGAAGCACATTTAACCCCAAATTCTCTTAATTGCTGTAATGTGAAAACAGTAACAATAAACTATTACTGTACTGTACTATTACTATTACTGTAAAATTGTGATGCATTTATACAGGATGGTAGTATACTGCGAGTAACAACTGACAATGAGAAAAAGAAAAGGGGTGCTTATGTAAAATTGTCATTAAATTTTTGAACTAATATGAAAAATAACAAAAGTGTAATGGTTGGAAAATTTAAGATTTTAATATAATTTCTTATTTCATTTTATTATTTAATGGTTAAATATAAGATGAGATCGCAATGGGGGTCATTAAAATCCTGTTCCTACTTCACTCAATTCTTTTAGTAGATTTAACTCTTTGACAGTTCTAACTCCACTATAGGACCTTTTTACAAGACAACAGCAATCTTCAATGAATCACATCCATTGAAATATTTTTTCAAAATAAGATGCATGACCCGATAAACGTATATAAACAGGTTTATAATATTTTTACTCATACCCGTCATTCTTTTTTGTTCTATGGCTTTTCAATCGCTTTCTAGTCTATTTTTTTAATTGTTGATGGGTCAGTAAATAAAGCCAGACCTTTACATTGTGTTCTAATCACACACACAACATGACTTAGCCCTGCAGCGATAAATCCTATCTCTTTAATGGGGCCATTTACACTGGCAGCGATTTTCAGAAGTCATTTTTTTTCAATGAGAATTGGCAATTATCGTGCAGGAATATAATGAAAAATGACTAATTTCAAAAACATTTCAAAAACTGTCATAAATGAGTTTAATTCACACATTGATGATTGGTTATCCAATTAATCTCAAACAGTTTTATCTTGATATGATTGACAAGACTGACAATCCTGCACTGCTGATTTTACTTTATGTCAGCAACTAGTGACCAACAGCATTAAAGTTGGGGTCCGTGTGAACATCAATCTCAATTTGATTAATCTGATTAGGACATAAAAGTGTTGACTTTTTTAAGCAAAAAATAGACAAATCCTGCACCTCCGCACCACCACATCTAAGGGCATGTTCCACTAATAATGCAACACCCAGCAATAAAAGTCAAATGAAATTGAAGTCGTACCCCCCTACACCTCCACACACACACAGTTCAATATAGTTATAACTGGCAATTCAACCAGAACAACAAACAAATAGTCTACACCTCCACAGACCTCTTCGGTGTACAATTTGTGTACAGTTTTAATTTCATGACATTGAACACAAGGCATTTCTTCTCCGTGTTCAATGCTTCAAGCACCGATTCGGAAAGAACGTTTTCATTTCTTTGTTCCTCATCTGACCTTCTCTGACACTGGCGTAGTCACTCTTACAATAAATATTCATACAAGCATATTACATGGCAGTCAAGTCTCGGGCACCTCTGAGCTTTCGAGAGCACAGCTAAGCACAAAGGTTCTTTGTCCTACAGCTCTTTACACTTATTTGCACCATGTCTAGACATCAGTCACAGGTTGTCTCATTAATGATCCTAAATGTAACAGTGCAATGGAGCTTGTTTGTGTTTAGCTTACTCACATTATCAAATATACTGAGCGTTTGTTTTCAGCCCATACTGCCTATATAAATTGATTGTATGTGAAAAGTTCTCATGTAGCGTACAACCTTCAATTTGACCATGTCTAATAAATAAGTAGAAATTCTAGGAAAATAAATGTATGGCTGACTTTGATAAAACATAAATTACATTATTTTTAATTATTTCAAAAATAAACATCATGGGTAACACTTAACACTAAGGTTGTGTTTGTGTGTACTAACCCATCAACTAACCCATTAGCTAACATGAACTAACAATAAAAAATACAGCATTTATTAAACTTAAATTTATGTTAATTTCAGCATTTACCAAAACATTTTTAACGTTAAAAATTGTAACTGTTAATTAAAAATGCACAGCGAACTAATGGCATTAACTAACATGAACAAAGATTTATAAATGCTGAAAAATTATATTGCTCATTGCTAAGAATTATGAGATTGCATGAATAAAATTACGGATTTGGTATAAAACCGCTCTTGGCCTTTAAATGAAGAAATATTTGATGCAATGTCTAAAACCTACCAACAATAAAACTGAAGAAAGTGCCTTAGACTTGATATGCTTACAAATTTACCTTCCGTGTATAAACACATAAGCACAGACGTCTGTCAAATACATAATTATGGGATTCTATGCATATAGAAATAAAGAGGATTTGAAAAACTGTACACATTGTTCTTGTTGGCAGAGGCATTGAATGTCTTTATATATAATGTGTTTGACCTGTAACATACACTCACACAGACATGTAAACACTTTTCTGAGACGTGTTCATGAGAACGTTGGCTACCAAAGATGAGTCTCTCGGATCTCTGAGATAATGTTGCTGGCTTTCTTGAGTGCCTGAAATGAGAAAATATGACAGAAAGACAAATGAAATATGTCGGCAATAAGCAAGATCAGTTACACAAAATAGCTTTTTTATTTTAAATCCTATGTACAACGCCTGGCATTTTTCCGAACAAGGAAAATCAATAGAAAATGTTGATTTTCAACCTTGAGTTTCTTCTATGATGTAATATAAACTTTTATTTTAAGTTGCTTTATTTTATATTATACACAAGGTTTGCAATTTTTGTAATTATTTGCAGCATAATAGATTAAAAAAACTAAATTAAAAGAAAATAAAGTCCTTTTAAAGTGTACCACAATGGGTAACAGGGTGGAACTCAGAATGAGCTAGGTAGTTTAAGATCAAATGTTGGCTTGTATTTTAACCTTACATTACCTTACAAGTAAAGATTTTTGTTATTTATTTTTCTTTACAATAACTTTGGTAACGGGGTTGAATGGCCAACACTATATGGTATGAAAATACATCCTAAGGCCATGTTCAGACTTGACTTCTTTTTTGAAGCTGCTAGCATCTGTTTTACATTATAATTCTATGGAGTAAACCGTGTTTTCTTTTTTAAACGCCAGCGCCGGCGTCTTTTTCTGCAGGTCAGAGCATCTTTTGAGGTTGAAAAAAGTTCAACTTTTCTGAAAAAAAAAACGCCCTACATTAAGCTCCCTTTTGACAGAGACCTGTCGTTTCCATAACAACATGCGAGGAGCGTGATTGGTCGAGAAGGCTCAAGCTCGAAAAAATAAAATGCCGGCCGAAACGTCCGTTGGAGCATAGTTTTGTATAAATGTAAGTTTAATTTTCACTTTCAACAACTTCTGATTGCATTTCTATCGACAAATGAGTATTGTAGTTTTTAAATGTGTGATTAGTGTCACGGTACGTAAGGACAGAACCCAAATGCAGACGAGGAGTACAACAGAAAGGTATTTATTCAAATAAACAAAACACATGAAACCAAAATCCCACAAGGGGGAAAACAGGTAAAGATACAAAAACTACAAAATAAACACTTCCCACGTGGGGGAATAAACAGGAGGGAACGAATGACACCAGACTAGGAAAGACTTACTTCAAACAAGGACGCGTAGACAACGTGTTTGACAACAAACCGACCACAGACAGAGAACAAAGGGGCATTATATACGGGAACACTAACGAGGGACAATTACACAAGAGACGTGACGGGCAGGTGACAGAGATCACACACAACGGGCATAATTACGGGAGACAGGAGGGCGGGGCTGAACGACATGACAGGAGAACACGCAGCACAAAGTAAACAACAATGGCCACGTGTCCTCCACACATAACAAAACAAGCACAAAAGACATGGCACCGTCACAACTCTGTCCACAGACCAGAATACTCGTGATAGGAAGGACAGAGTTGTGACAATTAGTTATTGCAAAGATGCTCTCTGTTTATAATTCAAATAGACTTACGTTACCTGCCTATCTGTTTCTCTGGGCTGCCTTTGTGCACGGACGCTGCCTCCGAAGGCATGGCGTTCGCTGCGAGCGTTTTTTTAACTAAAAAAGCGCTTTGTCAACTTTTTCTTGTCAAAAAAGAAGTTAAGTGTGAACACGGCCTAATACTAATTTGATGTTATTTTATGTTAACTTTTCTCAACAGCGGGATTCTAATCCAGCGAAAGCGCAGTTGTTTGGGAGCTCAAATATTATTTTATTTGCTAAATCGACGGGTAAACGTACCTCCAGCATCTGTGCGACCTCTGTGCGCTGCTGAGCGGTTTCCTGAGACTCAATGAGGAGTTCCTGGAGCAGTGCCTGTTTGTAGAGTTGTCCAACCAGCTCACTCTGCAAATGCTCTTTCACATAATTCACCAGGAAATGCATCACAGTCTTTGGCACACTAGATACAGCAGAAAAACAGTTAGTCTGCAGAATGGCTCCCAGCCACCCAATTTATCTGGCTACCGTGAAGCTCACCTGTCCTGAATGCTCTTCCGCACAATCAGGAAGTAGCACTTGATGAGTCGCTGAATGACCTCACAATCTCTCTGCTCACGGGTGCTCAGTTTGCGGGATGCTGGCACAGCCTAGAGAAACATATTTAAAAGCCATTTAGTCTTTCACAGTATTTAGCCAAATGTTTCTGCACTTTTGCTTTTTGTGGTAATGAGATACTGTAAAGTTACCGTGTCCAACAGGTTAACAGCTTTGGTTGGGCTTCCAAACCCGGGCACAGGGCCTTTGTCCTCCAATGGAATTTTGTCATTCTTCCAACGTTTCCCTGTATCCCCAGCATCTACCTGTAAGGAGATATTATTAGCACAAGACGAAAACAGTTCCTGGAGAGAGAGAGATAGTTTCAGTACCTGCTGGCTGTTGACGGATGCAGACACCTGGGCAGCGTCTGTGAAATCAGGATGTTTGGTGTTTATATAAGCCAGCTCAATCGCAACCAGATTGTGAACCTGGAACAAAAGGGTTTCAGCAGTTTTGATTTGTGATCTACAGTATATTGTGCGATACAGCCACAGTTTTCCCTTTAATCTGTATTTTTGCATGTATTGTGGCAATTTTAGTCCAGTGTCCTCAGGTATGATATAAAGTCACCCAACAGCAATGTGAAAGATTGAGAGAATGCAAAGATGCAAGTTGTAATAAAAATCAGGCTTAACCCATCATATATTTGTTTCTGAACTGATTCTAAAACGCATGTAAAACATTAGTATTGTGTTGTTTCAACATGAATAGCATATTTTGTTATTTTGTCCCATTCAAATTTTCTGCAAATAAAAACAATGTTTTATTGAGAATTTGGGAGAAATGTTGTTTTTACTTAACCACATACCTATAGATAGTAGATTCAGAGAAATGGAAAATAATTTTGGAGTGGTCTCTTCATTTCTAAAAGTCCGTATAAATGCATAAATTTAACAGCAATTCAAAGCCAGTCAAACACAAAATAAATCTTGTCAGGGTGATAAATTCTTATATCATTGCTTATTTTGATATTTTAGCTAACACACAGACTGATAAAGTATTCACACTGAATGCACTGTAATCACGCTGCATAAAAGCATCTGCCAAATGCATAAATGCAAATAAACAGCGCATAAATTAATATTTTTTTTCCTTAAAAGGACACTAATGCCCTAATGTGCACTAACGCACTAAATCGTGAGGAAAAGACATTTCATCAAAATCCACATTAAATATAAAAAATAAGTCATTGTTTGTTGATTTTGTGCAGTTGTTGTAGCGTAATGTTGTCAGTGTTTGTACCAGTAAGAGGCACTGTACATGTAAGTTTTATTTGTGTAATGAAAATAAAAAATATATTTAAAAAAAAATATATATATATATATTCCAAATAAATAAACAAATGAGCCTCTCACCATCTCATTGGTAATTGGCAGGCGTTTTCTGAGCAAGCTGGTCACCACCTCCACTATTGAGTCATGCAGTTTGGGAAAGCGCAAAAGCTCCTTCGGACACAAACAAACACACATACATACCGTAGGTTAGTCATGCATTATTTAAACTGCCCATGTGAAAGACTGCTCACTGCTACGCATCTGCATAATATTCAATCAACTTTTAGAAGATTATGAGCATCACTGTTCCTCTCATCGCCTCCAGGTCACGTTTTCACATTGCATTTATGTATAGAATAAAGTAAACCTTACAAAGTATAACATGAAACGAATGTACACAGTGTAGGCAGCAGGTAAGAAGAGATAAGTCCAGGATGAGGTGCAGAATTCTAATGTAGCATCTGCTGAGCCTGTGTGTGTGTGTGTACCTGTAATAAGCTTAGTGTACTTTCTCATACTTATGAACAGGATTCTTTTTCATTCTATTTTTTAAATGTACGTGTAACATTTTCATTGCTTATTCAACCCACCTTTTTAAAGCTCCATCACAGACCACAAACAGCATTAATTTATCAAACTTAAAATTAAATAGTATAATGCGATGTAATTCGCTTTGGATAAAAGCGTCTGCCAAGTGCATAAATGTAAATGTAAAATTCCAGCACCAATCTATATTCCACCATGAGGTACTACATGCACCTGAAGACAACAGTGTCGCTGTGCTATTGAAGTGTTTGTCTCTTTGGATTTCCCAACCAAACTTATCACGCCTAAAACACCACTTGCTTTTGTCAGCAACAGATGAATAACAGGAGATGTGAGCAACACAAGATGCCTTGAGAAGGTAATGTATTCAGAGAACACTTTTTTCACCAAACAAACAAACTCTGACATCAGAGATCAACTCTTCAGTATTCACCAACTTCAAGCCAGTTTACACCAAGAAAACTATAAAGACAACTATAATGACTACATCAAAATTCGAACCAAAGGGTGGAAGCATTGCTTTAATGCTTTAGTTTCACATTGCGTGCCGCGCTAATCGATTTATTGACTTATCATGTCAAATATAAACGTGTAGTCGGTAATATTGTGATTATATGGATGATCTCAATTGCACTGCAAGAAAACGGTCATTTTTTTCCACACTATGTTTGGAAACATGTTTTTCAAGCAGCTGAGAGTTAAAAATGTTCAACATTTGGGAAAAACTGCACTCGTCAATAGCCGGGTTTCCATACAAAGTTGCAAATTTAGCTTATGCGTAAAATTGGAATATCGCATAAAACATTTGCGAATAAGCACCGTTTCCATCCAACTAGTCAACCGTCACTTCCTAATAAACTGGCACTAAATATCAGTAAGAAAAGTAGGAGAAGACACTGAATATAATAATTTTCATATATAATAATACTTGCGCAAGCAGACGATTACGAAACACAATAAATGCGGTGCTTTTGTGGATGCCTGCTGTTTGGGAAACACAGTCGTGACAGTTGTAAGAGGCAATTACAGAAATACTTTGACGACTTTGCTCAGGCATTTGAGAAGGACCATAACAACATTTCTGATGCTGTGTAACAAGATCAGTACTCTGGTTACTCAGGTTACGCAGTCTCATAGTGCAGTTACGTGACTTTTTGGGGGAATTTATTCGGCAAATGTGTTTCCATCTCCCGTTATTTGCATCAACTCTTTTTCGCAAGAATGAAAAACCACCTCAAGCGAGCGTAAAAACTTTTTTGCAAATTAAGGGTTTTTAATTTGAAATTTGCCTTTTCGATTGGTCGTTTATAATGCGAAACTTCAAAATGCGCTTAAAACCAGAGTGATGGAAACCCACTTAGTAACACTTTTTTATCATCCGTCCAATCACAGTGCAGGAGGGGCGGGACAAATACCAAACCAGCCAGTCGCCACATCCTACTCTTACAACCACATATGTACAAGGACTGAAGAACGAGAAGTCAATATTCCTGTTTCCGAGTATCCATTTCTGTGCCAGATGATGTTCAGACTATCACAATATTATAAATTGTTGCTTAAAATTAGATAACATAGCAAATATTCTGTATCATAGCAACCAAAGTGTCTCATCCCACGGTCGTTGCTTTAAGAAGAGCACCTGGTATTTCAGATGTGTTAAAAACGCTTTTGTGGACACACTGCCTTAGAGAACAACAGTGTGATGTGTGAAATATGCCAATACATGGAGGATAGCCAATCACGATAGTGATCATACCTCTTAAAGGTACAGTAGCAAACATTGTCACTGTCACAAAATTCTTATAGTGTGTTCAGACCAAACGCGAATGAAGCGTTAAGCGTGAGTGATTTACATGTTAAGTCAATGCAAAGACGTGATAGACCTACTTGCGGCACGAGGCGGCCGAATGAGGCGAGGCGGTGCGAATGAGGCGAGGCGGCGCGAATGAGTTGAAAAATCTGAAAATCAGGATCTTGCTCTAGTAGTGACGTGCAGCGTCTGTGCATGAAGGCAGCCCAGAGAAACAGATAAGCAGCGCAACTGAAGTCTATTTGAATTATAAACAGAGAGCGCCTTTGCAATAACTAATCACATATTTAAAAACTACAATACTAATTTCTCGCTAGAAATGCAATCAGAAGTTGTTGAAAGTGAAAATGAAACTTACATTTATACAAAACTATGCTCCAACGGGCGTTTTGGCCACCATTTTATATTTTCATTGTGAATTTCACGCACGAATGAAGTGCGTAAACTCAAAATGTTCAAGCGCTATTCGCGCGTAGTTGGACGCGATTCATTCGCACAAGTCGCGTTTGGACTGAACACACTATAAGTCACTTGAGTCGACAAATAACATTGTACAATTTAAACGTTGCATAGCTGTCGGAGTCGACTGATTAGGAAATCTGATCACCTGTGTGCTGTAGGCAGAGCAGTGCTGAATGATCCTCTGCAGTTCTTCGTGGACGAGCTCCACACAACGCATGCTGGGCTCCTCCAGTCTCTTGATCTGCTTCTTCACCAGCAGCTCAAAACTTACCTCAGGAACAAACAGAGCTGGCCGAGGTCCCTGCATCCACAAAACAAACCCATACATCTAAGCTATACCTCTGCATAAATAACAAACTGGGAAGTGTTATACCGTAGTGCAATACCGTAGCATTTCGGATGGCGGTGAGAATATCGAGTTCGGTGAGACCTCCCAGTGGGTCAATAGACTGCAGGGTTCTTCCGAACGTCTCGTGGAATATGTAACATATACGAGCTCCTCCACACCTACATTACGACAAACACATGCACACAGTCAGTGAATCCACCTCAGTTCACACCGAAATCACGATCACATCGCCCTGGAGTCATATCCAAGACCATCCAGCCGGAAAACGTCAATATGTAGCACTTAATTAATCGATATCTGCTGTACAACTAGCCAGATATAGGAGATGAACAGGATTTTAGAGTGTAAATAAGAAATTGGACAGACTTGAGGATTATCTGCCTGTCATATTCAGCCAAGCCAGACAAAGTAAACGCGGTGCATATCCGTCATGAGCTCTGGGGTGAAAATGACAGACTGAGAAGCTTTCAAAACCCTGAAAAGGTTGCCAATACAAGACAGGTAATGAAAATGTGTCAAATTACAACCAAGTAGCTCTCCAAACCACAGTTCCTTTGCGAACCATCAGATACATACTGTATTTAAAATGGGCACAAGCATTCTGAAAACCACTTTCTGATTTTTCCCCTTCAATAACAATAAAAGACCAGTGCTTTTACTTGAGGCAATAAGTAACATTCAATACAGAACCGTTAGCGCCGATTTTCATCAAGAATGACACAGAAATGAAAAAGAATTGCAGATGAAAGGTCTATTCATACCAGGAGGGAAACGAAAAAGGCACATTTGTGAATATTCAGAGTGACATACAATCACACATGCTTTAATGCTTTAAAGTCGGCATGAAACGGAAGTAGCGCAATTTTTTTTTTCCGTATCGTGACATATCCCCAAGTGAAACGACTTCTGAAATAAGAAAAAATGTAGGGCGGGACTTGATTTCATCCACCGACAACTGATTAAATCGTTAAAAGGTGAAAGATTTGAACGCCAGTTTGCAATCTGTCAGTCATTGCAGCCCCGCCCTCGTGCCATTCCTCGTGACCAGAAGTGAAGAGAGGTCGTTTCGAGAAGGGGTGGAGGTTAACGTTTTTGATTAAAGATTACATGTGCAAATGAATTTTTAAAAAATAATGATGTGCACGGATAAATAATTTATAATGAATACTTCACCACGGTGTAAAACAATTCGAATCATTTTTAATTTCATGCCGACTTTAAAGCTGTCTGATATGTACTGTAAGAATCTATTGTAGCAGTGTGAAAATAAATGTGGCGTTATTCCCGGAAATAACAGTTCAGCTATCGTTATAAAATAGGTAAATCAATTTACAGTGGCTTTTAAAAGTGTGAGACCACCTCGGTTTTGTATTTTCTGACTGAACACAATTAGTTTAGATACAAATTATATTATCATTATAGACGGTTTCATCTTAAAGGGGTGGTGCAACGGTGTGTCATGCATTCTGACTTCTTTACAATGTTAAACGTGCCGTCTTCTCATGCTTAACATGGTCAACTTGTCAAAAAACGAGTTGGGCGTTTTACGTAGTATTTCTGTGCTCGATACACTCCCGCAGCGATCGTATAGGTTGCAGAAAGTTTTTTTCAAACATACAAAACTGTTTCGTAACAATTTTTCTTAGTCCCTTATTGGACAATTCTCCCGGAAAAAGCACACGGCACACCCACGCGGCAGCAAGGAGAGCAGGAGAAGGAGCATGCGCAGACGTCACTTTCACTTGTGTGCAGGAGAAAGAGAGAGAGAGCATACGTTCGCGAAGTTCAGGTGTTTGTTTGTTCACTGCATTTGGGTGATGAATGTTATATAAACGGTGCATATAACGCTGGATTTGGAGATCGTTTGAAACTGATATATGAAGCCGTCCCAGCGCTAAAAGATGCTGGACATGAACAGCATGCGGTGAGTGAAACTGATGTCTGTGTTTTGTTGGCAATGGGTGCACACGTGCTTTAGTTCAGCCTACCCCTCCCCCCCGCACACGTGATATGCTTTCGGAAATAATCGTACAGCTGTATCTATCTTTTATAAATGTGATCAAACTAAATACTCTTTGAAGATATGAAGTATGCAATACTACTCTATAGGTACTCAAGATTAATATGATATTGGCAGAAACCGTGTGTGTTACGGCCGCTTTAACAACATAAACAAACGTTACTGCGCATGCGCACTTTTGTGACCCCAACTTAACTTCCGGTACACATTCACAAACGACAGTGCCCGTAGATTATTTCTGATAACAATCAAAAGAAACCGAGAAGAAATTTTGAATTTACACTGCGATACCAAGCTTAACCACCAGATGTCAATATACCATACGGTTTGTTTAAATGCGACTGTATACAGGACCCATTCAACAAATTGTTTATTTAATAAAATGAACATACAACAAAATTCAACAAATCGTTTATTTAATACAATTATTATACAGTAAAATTCTGATATAAATGAATATTAACATGAATTAGATAAAATATTTATATTATTAGACACTAGCCAAACACAAACCGGAAGTTAACTGGGGGTCAGGAGCACGAGCGTCCGATGAAACAATCTATAACATTTTAAATTTGAAAAGTCCATTTGAGAATTTCTGACAGTATAATGAATAAAGATTCATTCAAGCTGATATGGACCTAAGGTTACTGCAAAAGTTCATAATCTGTGTCATCCTATCATGATCCGAAATCCAAAGCGTGTGCTTTACACACTAAGGGGCGGTTTCCCGGACAGGAATTAGACTATTCCTAGACTAAAATAAATGTAAGAGCTGTCCAAACTGAAAACAACTTGCACTGACATATTGTAAAATACATCAGTGCCTTTGTGCTGTTTTAAAATCCACAAAAGTATTGTTTTTTGTAAGGAATGTTTATTAAAATTAATTAAATTGTCTAATTAAACTAAGGCCTAGTCCTGGTTTAAGATAATCCCTGTCCGGGAAACCGCCCCTAAATCTTCTTTGCTTCTGGAAGTTTAAGAAATTTGTCTCGAGGTGTTCCTTGCAAATGTGAATAGGCCTTTAGAGATAAAAACCTCTTTAGAGGAGAAAAATAACCTAAATGATGCTGTATAATGTAACAGCGTGTGATGTAATCTAATAGCTTGTGATGTCCCTCGTTTTAAATTGTTTCAGACAAAAGCATCAGTCTAATGACTGAATATGAATGCAATGTGAATGTACTCACAGTTCAGACGTCTGAATGTATCTGGCAGTGCCTTCGATAGTGTTGCAGTAGTCTGAGGCGAACTTGGTGACTATCTGAAGCAAGGTGGAGCTGTGGTCTTCCACAGGCTGCCCGTAGCCGTTGAGTCGGGACTGGTATTGGGAGGTCAGCACCGTGACGCGTGTCTTCAGCTCTGGGAGACAGTCCCTGATGTGATGCATGAGCAGTCGGCTCAGGGTGCGAGCCAGGTAGCACGAGCCGCAGCGTGAGGCAAGCGATGGGTAATGACGCTGCAGGAATGCCTGTTCGTCCTTACAGGAGTCGCCGAGGCTCTTCTGGGTGTTCAAATCATGTTGGCTCCTGATGGGGTAACATATGTATTGTGATGTATTTCAAGTGCAACAGTTGTTTTTAAGTTTTTAAAAGTATTTTATCCATTCGGAACTGATTAGATTATGGAAAGATTTTAAATTTAAAAAATGATTGGAAGGGAGGTCATGGAAACAGAGTTATTATAGTTTTGATTTTAGGTTTATAAATATTTTTTATTATCTTTTATTTTTAGATTTTTTGTTTTTATGTTAATTTTACTTAAAGTTTTAGAAATTTGGGTATATGCTTTTGTCATTGTATAATTTTTTTTATGTTGCTATATAAGATTAATTCATTTTTATTTTAGTTTTTGTTTATTATTATAATTTTAGTGCTTTAAACTTATTTCAGTTTATTTTTGAGGCAACATTTCAATTTTTCCTTTAGTTAAGTTTTTCCGATAATTTTTAGGTCAATATTTAATTTAATTTCAATGAACAGAAACTTTTTCAAAGTTTTAATTTTAGTACACTAAAATAACCTTGCATGGAAAATAAGTAACTTTAGCCATAAAAACACATGAAACACACAAAAGGGTTTCATTTACAGTGTATAATACAGAAGAATACAGGAAAACTGTACATATACTGCCCACTATTGGATAAAGCGTGCTACTACATGTGGTGGCTTTAGTCATGTTCCAAATGCTTTGAGCATGTTGAACAGTGGTGCCTTGATAGTGTTGTAAAGAGTTGCTAATGTTTTGCTATATACAAAGTACTTGCTTATGTGATATGGGTAGCTGGTTGGTGGTTACTTACTAGGCCAGGCCAAATTTGCTCACCATCGTATTTTTCACTAGTCTAACCAAAGCTATCTTACGCTTAGGTATCACTTATATCTGTAGCAGGGACAAGTTATGTGGTGAGACTGAAGGAATTGTTCACCTAAAAATAAAAATTCTCTCATAATTTACACACCATCATGCCATCCCAAATGTATGTTTTTTTCCTTTCTTCAGCTGAACACACTTTTTTTAAATAAATAAATGATTCATCACTTCACGTCCATTTATAGCTCCAAAAAGCACCTCCATCCTTAAATTCTTTCGACTCCGTAATGGGTTAGTTAATGTCTTCTGAAATGAAACGATACGTTTGTGAGTGAAAACGAGTAATATTTTAAGCTTATATTGCGACAATGAAACCAAAACAAACCACTAAGAACACTACATTCAACGTTATGTTGGTCACTTCAAATGTCTTGTCTCAGAACAAGATGACATATGTTATTACAAGACAAGCAAAAACCAATAAGATTTCAGGTTATCGATGTGTTGCCATACTTGAGTTAAGCTCTCGATTCCAGTTTCACTAAATAAGCTTAAAATATGAATTGTTGCCTCATGCATCATTTGCTTCAAAAGACATTTATTAACCCACTGGAGTTATTTCTTTAATGATGGATGGATGGATGTGCTTTTTGGAGCTTCACCATTTTAGGTTTCATATAGGGTGATAAAATGATGGCATTTTAATGTAAAATGATTATTAGAAAAAGTCATTTACATTAAGAATGGCAATTGAGGTCAATTATAAGTATTCCTTTAACTCTGCCTTAACAACGGGCCCTTACATGGCTATTTCGGGTCAAAAGTTACTGAGAAGAATACAGTTAAATTTAACAAAATCATCATTGACGCAATACAATAACATGATCCACTTTGTGTAAATTAAAACAGAAGAAAAACCGAAGAAAATGATTGTGCATTGGGGCAGGTTAATGCCATCTGGTGACAAAAAGTAAAATAACATGACTATCAAGTCATGCTGTGACAATAATGCCCAGTATAGACCTGTTTGGATGACGTAAACAACGCTGGTCCAGAAAAACTTCCTGCTTCAGGTCTTTAACATTTTGTTTGAACAAAATACAACCAACAGATATTTAACTGATTACAAATGTTTAAAAAAATACCTCTAAGATTGAATTATATATGTAAGACTGAAAAATACTAGTAATAAATAAATAAAAATTGAAACTGGAAGTGCTTAGGGACCAGTGTTTACATCTTGCAGTGGTCTATATGGCTGCAGCATCCTTTTTTATCCGACATGTTGTTTGGTAATTCTCGTGCATTTAAGTATTCATATAGAGCTTATTAAATTAGTCTTGATCAAAATAAAGCTTTGTTAAAAAATTGGTTTTGTTTTAGGCTATTTTCCCATTCATTTCCAATGGCCTGTCATTTTTGACCCAAACAGCCTAACCCACTATGCTGTATTACAATTATTGGATAAAGCTAATTTTGATTCATTTGTTCATATTCTAAATCCAGCATAAGTCACAGAATCTTGAATCGTGTTGACAAATGAAACCATTTTTGTTTCAAAAACAACAACGAAAACGGTTAAAGATGACCCAAAAAACTTAGGAGGGTTAAGTAGTGGGTTAGCTGACTCGGCTACAACGTGCTTTAGCAAACAACCCCTAACAAAAAAAAAGAACTGTATTGCTTTTATTTTTTTAGCGCTTGCTTTCTATAAAGCTCTCAAAGGAAAATCTTCAAATGCGCCCCTGTCTGATTGCTTATTGTTGAATCCTCAAAAGAGAACTTCAACTAATATTGGAGAGACGTCCCCTGCGGGGAATTTAATCTCTATCTGATTAAGTTAACAAGAGTCAAGAAATGAAAACTGTCACAAGAGTCCTTCTATACAACTAAACAGTCTCATTTAATACTTGCTAAATCCAAAGTTGAATAACCCAATGATTTATCTGAAACACACATCACTGAAGATAAAGGACAGACATGATAGCCTTGGGTGCTTGTGCAAAAAATATAAAAAGTCAGTGTCACTGGGGGCTATGATGGCAGAGCTCATCTAAAGGGAATTACACTGTGGAAAAGAAAAACAGTGGAACAGTATTCATATATCTGATAATGCTTAGCACTGGATTAAAAGAATTGGAGATAACTTTCATGTATCCATCCATTCTCAAAACCCGCCTGTCCTCTGCAGGGTCACGGGAGCGCTGGAGTCTAAGAGATCGCTTTTAAAAGTTTTTTAAAAGTTATGGGCACATTCTACAATTTAGACTAGCTTAATTATTTTCTCTGAGGTCTACTCGCAATGTACGATAAGGATGGGGCATGTGTGAAAGAGTTTCTTATCCAGTTGACAATGCCAGTACTTCTTGCATTAGTTAGTCAGTTTATTAGTTATTTGATTTATTACGATGACATGCTGATTAATATGGTTAACTAAGTTGGTATAGTACATTAATAAATGCTAAAAATGACCTTAAATGGTCCAAATGAAAATGGGCAATTCCAGAGTTATGGGTGTGACATTTTGAGTTATGGATGTGACAAAAAAACGCTCAGAGAATTTATTTGTTACCAATATATTGAACTATTTGTTTATATTTTACTAAACCCTTGTTGATAGAGTTTAAACATCAGAAAAATATCAGTTTATGTATGAGTTTTCTATTTTAAAAAAGGGAAATAAACATGCGTTAAGGATGTGAAAAAAAGAAAAAGGGAGTTTTTGGGAGACAACAAACTTTGTAGGATTTCTGTAAATTAAAAATGCACAAACCAGAAGCTATTATACCCCACAAATGAAGAAGGGATGACTCTTTATTGAACATAAAATAGTTAGTTTATTTAAATTTTCATGAGCCCATTTATGAGGAATATGTACCGTTATGGATGTGACAATCCTGAAAATGGCACTTACCTGATTATGGAAAATCATGCACTAAAAATAAAACAAATGCTTTAAAAACTTAATGAGAGACCATGTGTTTTTGAACCACCAAATGTTGATATCTGTGCTGTAAGTACAGTAAAAACCTTTGGTAAAAAATGGTAAGGTTGACATTTTCACAGAATTGCCCAAATCAAAAAGGCTATTAAAGTATTATTGTGGCAAATCTAATACCAACATATTATTTCACACCAAAGGTGTTCAGCTGGATTCAGGTCTGAGCTTTATGCAGACCAGTTAAGTTCTTTCACACTAGACTGAATCAACCATTTCTTTGTAAATCTTTGTGCACAGGGACATTGTCATGTTGGAATAGAAAAGGGCCCTTCCCAAACTGTTGCTATAAAACTACAAGCACACAATTCTCTTGAATATCATTACATGCTGTAGCATTAACATTTGTGCTCCCAGAAATGACTTGAGCAGTCTAACCAGTTTGTTAAAAGGGACGTCCCAATACTTTTGTCAATATAGTGTGTGAGAACAATGGAAGAAGTAAATTAAAAGACAGAAAGTTTGTTAGGTGCATTTTTAACAAATATCAACGGACCTGTTCACCACACCAATAATGCCCAGTCTGACCGGAATGACCCGACCCAACAGAACCTCCAGAGCATCTGTCCCCGCATCCATTAAATCCAGCTTACTCACAACCAGCAGAGTTCTACGGCCTGACCACACACACAAACATGAAACTTTCCACATTGCCCTTCAATAGTGCAAGAAAGACATTAGACATTCTCTGCGTGTTGCTCACCATCTGGGTCCACCTCACGTGCCAGTTTGAGGGCATCGGATGTGGCCAGGTCAGAGTTTGCTGGAGACACACAGAGGATGAGAGAGTTGGGGTTGGAGATGTAGGACAGAATCATTTCCTGGACTTGAGTCTCGATATCCTCAGGCTGGTCACCAACTGGAACCTATTTGGAAAAATGAAGAAGATTCATGGTTATATGCAGGATATCTCCCATTCTTGTCTTTAATAGCACATTATAATGTATACTGCACAGAAAAATGGCAAGAGCTGACTAATCAACAGCTTTAATGTGATTGGTTGGCTTTATGCAACTTCTGCATGTGCATTCTAGGTTATTTATTTATCTATTGTGGGTTGATAAGACAATGTTTTGAGAGCTCCCAATAAAGCAAATGGTTCTTTGTACCAAATTTTAAAGCACCCAAATGTTGGTAAATCTTAGTCAAATGATTGTTCAAATCTTGGTTCAATGGGTGGTTTTTCGTAACAGTGAGAACGTCTCGGTTACGTTTGTAACCTCGGTTCCCTGATGGAGGGAACGAGACGTTGTGTCGAACCGACAGATGGGGTTCGTCCTTGAGAACCAATCACTTCTGACTTCTTAGAAAAGGCCAATGAAAATTGGCGAATGAAATTTGCATGCCGGACTCAGCCCCCGGATATCCGGGTATAAAAGGGAGACGGCGTGCTTCATTCATTTACCTTTAGTTCTGAGGAGCCTGAGACCTCTCACGACTGCTGCAGTGGACAGCACGTGTTGTGGCAAGAGGACACAACGTCTCGTTCCCTCCATCAGGGAACCGAGGTTACAAACGTAACCGAGACGTTCCCTTTCTGTCGGTCTCTCGACGTTGTGTCGAGCTTTCTTGAAAGGTGGGAAGGCCCCTACCTTCGGCCTCACAGGCGGCGGCCTTGTTTCTCTAACAGCGAGAAGCCGCCCGGAACCGTAAGGCCACTGGGTAAGCGCTACTTCCTCAAGCGGGGGATGCGCTACAGAGACCACTTCCTACCACAGGGAGGAGACTAGTGGAGATACCAACATGGTCTCACCGATGGGGGAGAACTCATGGGAAGAAAGTGCGGACTGAAGGAGTTAACCGCGAGGTGGAGGTCCACCTAAGGAGGTCATGGGTTACCAAGGTGGGAACCAGCATGAGGATACATCAGACGGAACCGCCCTGCTGGGGGGTTGCAACGTCTGGTAGCACTAGGTCCGGTTAGAGCTATGTTGCGAATAAATCAGGTGATACCCGGCCTAAGGGGCAGGGTTGCTCTGCCCAGCCCGCCCACAGGAGGTGCTTGCTAGTGATGGATAGAGTGCCTGATCTTCACCCAGTGGGGGAAGAAGGGAGGCTAGTAGTACGCTGACCCCCTAGGGTCAGATACTGTCATAGGCGTACACCCTACCGGTCGCCGGTCTTGCCTGATGCCCGCAAGACTCGCCGACCGGTTTTACGCGAAGGCTGTAGGACCTCGCGAAGGTGATGGGTGTAGCCCAACCCGCAGCTCTGCAGATGTCTGCCAGAGAGGCGCCAGCCAGTGCCCACGAGGAGGCTGTACTCCGTGTGGAGAGAGCTCTCACCCAGTGGGCGTAGGCGAACTAGGACAGGTACGCCATAGTGACGGCGTCCATGATCCAATGCGCCAAACTCTGTTTGAGACAGCCCTCCCAGCTGATCTCCAAAACAGACAAAGAGCTGCTCAGAGCTACTGCGGCTCTGCGTGCGGTCCAAGCAGAGGCGCAATGCGCGTACTGGACACAACACAGATGGGTTGGGTCTTCCTCCCCGGTGGGGAGCGCCTGCAAGTTCACCACCTGGTGTCTCGGGGGAGAGGTGGGAACTTTGGGCACGTAGCCGGGCCGGGGTCTCAGGATAGCGTGAGAATCACCGGGCCCGAGTTCTCGGCAATCTGTGGACACGGAGAATGCTTGTAGGTCCGCTACCCTCTTGAGCGTCCTCCCGAGAGCTGTCTTCATCGTGAAGTGAGAAAGAGCGGCATCTCCGAGGGGCTCCAGGACCGCATCAAGGTCGTAAGAGGGTACGGAGCGTGGGCGAGGTGGTAGCCTTCCCGCGCCCCTTAGGAACCAAATGATCAGGTTGTGCTGTCCTAGAGACTACCAGCAACTGGGTCGTGATGAGCGGCAACAGCGGCTACATACACGTTCAGTGTGGAAGGGGAGAGATTATTCTCGAGTCTCTGGAAGGACCGCACCCACTTGATCAAGCAACTCCATCCAGGGGCCAGACATGGAGGTTCCAGAGGTCTGGCCCGTGATGCCATAACGTGCCCTTCCCCTGAGAAAGCAGGTCCTTCGTCAGGGGAATCGGCCAGGGGGGAGCTGTCGTCAAGAGCATTAGCTCCGAGAACCAAGTCCGGTTGGGCCAGTATGGCGCAACTAGTACACTTGATGCTCCTCTTCCCTGATCTTGCACAGGGTCTGTGCAATGAGGCTCACTGGGGGAAGACGTACTTCCGCTTGTCCCACGACCAGCTGTGCGCTAGAGCTTCCGTGCCGCGGCAGGGAGTACCTTAGCGGCAATGGGTGGTGTCCAGGGAGGCGAAGGGGTCTACCTGAGCCCGCCCTGACTGTCCCCAATGAGCTGGCTACGCGGGGGTGGAGTCGCCACTCTCCACGAGACGTCAACTGACGAGAGAGCACATCGGCTGTCTGGTTCAGGTCACCTGTGATATGTGTGGCCCTGCGGACTCCACAGGAGGAGGCGTCGGGCGAGTCGTGTTAGCTGCCATAAGCGAACGCCACCCTGGCGGTTAAAAACGCTACGGCAGTTGTGCAGTCCGACCGGACCAGCACGTGCTTGTTCTGCACGAGAGGTTGTAACCCCTTCAGTGCGGGTAGCACATCCAACAACTCTAGGCAATTGATATGCCTGCGCAGGCGGGGGCCCGTCCATCGCCCTGACACTGCGTGCCCGTTACACACGGCACCCCAACCCTGCAGGGAGGCGTCTGTCGACTGACGCGACTCGCCTGCCCGAGAGGGACCCCGTCCGTAGAAAAGGTCATTGAAGACCAAGGGGTTAGGCTGCGTCGGCAGAAAAGCGTAATCACCATTCGCCTGCTGCCGGTGTGCCACGCCTCCAGGGAACTCGACTCTGTAGCCAGTGTTGGAGCGGTCTCATGTGCATCAACCTGAGGGGTATCACCACCGTCGAGGATGCCATGTACCCAGGAGCCTCCTCCCGCTGACTGCTTGAAATATTCCAGGCAGTTCAACACTGACTGAGCGCAGTGGCGCTGTAATGGAGACAGAGTTGAGTTCCATACCAAAAAAGAGTATGCTCTGCACAGAGGAGAGCTTGCTCCTTTTCGGTTGACCTGTGGTCCCAATCGATCTAGGTGCCAAGCACTAGGTCCCTGTGTGTACATAACAGATCTCACGAGTGTGTCAAATGAGCCAGTCGTCGAGATAGTTTAGTACCCGCACACCTCTCTCCCTGAGGGGAGTGAGGGCGGCTTCCACGATCTTCGTGAAGACTCGTGGGGACAGGGACAGACCGAAGGGGAGGACTCTGTACTAATATGCCTGACCCTCGAAAGCGAACCGTAGGAACGGGCGATGACGAGGGAGAAAGAGACATGAGAGTAAGCGTCCTTCAGGTCGATTGCCATGAATCCATCTTGACATCTGAAGATGCCAGGATGTGCTTCCGCGTGAGCATCCTGAACGGCAGCTTGAGTAGGTGCCTGTTCAGTGTACGCAGATCTAGCGACCCCCGCTCTTTTGGGGACGATGAAGTACGGGCTTGTAAAACCCGTTGAACATCTTCGGCTAGAGGGACGAGCACGATCGCTTCCTCACCAGAGGGGTGGCGACCTCGGCCCGAAGCACGGGGCATCCTAGCCTCTGCTGAGGTTAAGAGGATGCCCCGAAACTTGGGCGGGCTCCGGGGAGTGGATCGCGTAGCCGAGACGGACCGTATCCCGTAGTCACCGTGACGGTTTGGGAAGCTCTTGTCAGGCTCCCAGGGACCGACAGGGAGGCTAGGGGTACGTTCTGCTTCATCGACCTCCCGGGGGTGGTTCGATGGCTGGCAGTAGGATCCCTCGCCGTGGGGGGGACCCCCGGAGAGGAGATCGGCTCTGCAGTTTTACCTGTCTGGCGAAGATGTAGCACAACAGCACCATCGAAAGAGAGTGCTTGGGCTAATGATTATCCCGACATTGGGTCTTGCGCAATGTCAAGTTGCCGAACACCGTCGTGCTAGAGGGTGAGAGCGGCTGTGATAATACCCAGACGATGATGTGGCACAAAGCACCGTCGATTGAAGAGTGCTTAGGCTGCTGATTATCCTCGACATTGGGTCTTGCCGCAACGTCGAGTTGCCGAACACCGTCGTGAGAGGGTGAGAGCGGCTGATGATAATACCCAGACGATGATGTGGCACAAAGCACCGTCGATTGAGAGTGCTTAGGCTGCTGATTATCCTCGACATTGGGTCTCACCGTGACGCAACGTCAAGTTGCCGAACACCGTCGTGTAGAGGGTGAGAGCGGCTGTGATAAACGCCCAGAGAGGGAGAAAACTTTTAGAAAGGTATTCTCGAACTCCCTGGGGTCTTCCCATGAGGGCCGCATTGGTTTTCACCGCGGCTGCTGATGGGGTGGTGGTCTGCTGGGACCAGGGCTGCTGGGAAGCAGAAGGTGCACGGGATCTCGGCGGCCAGAGGGCGGTCGAGTCGCGGCTGGGGAGGACATACGTGATGTCCTCTGTCTGCTCTCTAACTGTCGAACCCGACAGTATCACCAAATAGCCCCCCCCTTGCGAGATGGGTGCATCGAGAAAGCGGACTTTCTCAGAGTTACTCACCTGTGCAAGGTTCAGCCAGAGGTGTCTCTCCTGGACCACAAGTGTGGACATCGCCCGACCCAGGGCCCGTGCGATCACCTTGTTCGCCGGAGAGCGAGGTCGGTGAAGCCGCGGAGTTCCTGCATAAGCGCTGGGTCGGTCTTACCCTCGTGGAGCTCTCTCCGCGCATTGGCCTGCAGGAAGGCCATAGCATGGAGAGAGGGGACAGCTTGGTCCGCAGCAGAGTAAGCTCTCGACACCTCAGATGCCGAAAAGCCTACGTGCTTTGGACGGGAGTTTAGGTCGAGCTCCGGGGGGACATCGACGTATCCTCTAGCTGCCCCACCATCGAGGGAAGAAAGGGTGATGATCTCACTGCGTTCCAAATTATTATGCAAATGATATCTTTCTCTGGTTTTCCTAATTTGTCGATGCAAATGACAGTCAGTATAATTTTCAAGTAATCAACAGTTAGGGTACATTTGGAATTTTATTGAACAAACCTCCCACTGACAACAGTATTTATTTAAAAAATGAAAAACTCAAAATGCACTGTTCCAAATTATTATGCACAACAGAGTTTGAAAACATTTCATAGGTTGTAAAAAACTGAAAATGGTCATTTGTTGAATTTGCAGCATTAGGAGGTCATATTTACTGAAATCAAAAGCTATTTCAATCAAAAACATCCTAACAGGGCAAGTTACATGTTAACATAGGACCCCTTCTTTGATATCACCTTCACAATTCTTGCATCCATTGAACTTGTGAGTTTTTGGATAGTTTCTGATTGAATTTCTTTGCAGGATGTCAGAATAGCCTCCCAGAGCTGCTGTTTTGATGCTAACTGCCTCCCACCATCATAGATCTTTCGCTTGAGGATGCTCCAAAGGTTCTCAATAGGGTTGAGGTCAGGGGAGGATGGTGGCCACACCATGAGTTTCTCTCCTTTTATGCCCATAGCAGCCAATGACACAGAGGTATTCTTTGCAGCATGAGATGGTGCATTGTCATGCATGAAGATGATTTTGCTACGGAAGGCATGGTTCTTCTTTTTGTACCATGGAAGAAAGTGCTCAGTCAGAAACTCTACATACCTTGCAGAGTTCATTTTCACACCTTCAGGGACCCTAAAGGGGCCCACCAGCTGTCTCCCCATGATTCCAGCCCAAAACATGACTCCGCCACCTCCTTGCTGACGTCGCAGCCTTGTTGGGACATGGTGGCCATCCACCAACCATCCACTACTCCATCCATCTGGACCATCCAGGGTTGCACGGCACTCATCAGTAAACAAGACTGTTTGAAAATTAGTCTTCATGTATGTGTGGGCCCACTGCAACCGTTTCTGCTTGTGAGCATTGGTTAGGGGTGGCCGAATAGTAGGTTTATGCACAACTGCAAGCATCTGGAGGATCCTACACCTTGAGGTTTTCGGGACTCCCGAGGCACCAGCAGCTTCAAATACCTGTTTGCTGCTTTGCAATGGCATTTTTGCAGCTGCTCTCTTAATCCGATGAATTTGTCTGGAAGAAACCTTCCTCATTCTGCCTTTATCTGCACGAACCCTTCTGTGCTCTGAATCAGCCACAAATCTCTTCACAGTACGATGATCTCGCTTAAGTTTTCGTGAAATATCTAATGTTTTCATACCTTGTCCAAGACATTGCACTATTTGACGCTTTTCGGCAGCAGACAGATCCTTTTTCTTTCCCATATTGCTTGAAACCTGTGGCCTGCTTAATAATGTGGAACGTCCTTCTTAAGTAGTTTTCCTTTAATTGGGCTCACCTGGCAAACTACTTATCACAGGTGTCTGAGATTGATTTCAGTGATCCAAAGAGCACTGAGACACAATACCATCCATAAGTTTAATTGAACTATATAAAATTAAATGTTTACGACACTTAAATCCAATTTGCATAATAATTTGGAACGCAGTGTAGTTGACGTGTACGCGCCGAAGGGGGCGTTCCAGGTCGTACTAGGTTCCTCATGCACTTCGGGGGAACACGGCAACTGAGGGCGAGTGCGGCTTGGAGCCGCTCTCAAGCTCCGATGTACCGTGTATCCAGCCGCGAGCGTTGGGAGAGGCAGTGCGGTGCACCGCAACCCAATGCCGGCGGCCCGGGAAAGCATGGCTGACATTACGACATCCGCTTCTTCCTGATCTCGACCCCCCGAGGGAGGGAGCTTCAAGGAATCATCGGAGTCTGATGCCAGTAAGTCACCCTCCGATGCTGCAACAGACACCTCATCATCACGTACCATGTCCGATACGTGATTGAGGAATAAGACGGCGGACCGTCTTATGGGGAACGGTCAGACGAGCAAGGCGAGGTGCGAACGGTCCGCGAGCCAGTGGCTGACGGATTAGCGCTCACAGTAATCCTCATATCACCCTCGCTGCTCGCCGTAGCGGGCAGCAGGGCCGTAGTCCTGCCGTCACGGAACGGGAAGCAGACAAGGTGGTGGCCCGTGGGAACACAGCCACCCGTTACGCAACGTCCGAATCATCAGCCGCCCGCAGTGCGGGCAGGACGTATCCACAACATCTGCCCCAGAGTACTGGAAGCAGACATCGTGTCCGTCCCCCTCCTCGATGAGTGTGTTGCACCCAAGAGAACAGCGGGACATGCCACGCTGGAGAAATTTGCTCTTTTACAGAAAAAAACTCGAACACTTCTGGAACCGCCGAGACGCCCAGGGGAAGTCGCTGCAGGAAGGGACAGTCCGCTGCACCACGTCGTAGAGCCGGCAGTCTTGTAGCGAAGTCTGTTGATCACGAGCGAAGGCTCCGAAGAACAAAAGGTGAATGAATGAAGCACGCCTTCTCCCTTTTATACCCGGATATCCGGGGGCGGAGTCCGGCATGCAAATTTCATTCGCCAATTTTCATTGGCCTTTTCTAAGAAGTCGGAAGTGATTGGTTCTCAAGGACGAACCCCATCTGTCGGTTCGACACAACGTCGAGAGACCGAGAGACCGACAGAAAGGGAACCGAACATGTTCTTGATCTTCCTTTTCACTTCCGCCAATACAAAGCAATGGTTTTTACGACATCATTCCAGGTCGAGGTCAACTAAACGCTATTGCCTATTTTTAAAAGGGTGACGAGCCAGTCAATAATTCTAGCTTAAACTTCCTGTTTAAATGGTGATAACTTTAACAGATCAAACCAAGGCACTTAAGTGCTTTTTAATAAGTTAAATAATAATAATAATAATATATAAAAATAATAATAAGTGAATAAATTCAGACTGCCAAAATGACTCATTCTCTACTTCTGATTTTCAAACGACTCCTTCTCCTTTATTTTTATCAACATCTCTTATACTGTCAGAAGATTAGAAGTTTGATCATCATGGATGGATTGTAAATTATTGATGACGTGATAAAATAAATATTTCATATTAATGAAACTGCATGAAACCATTTAAAAGATAAGACAAGTAGCAGGATCGGATCAAACTGTGCTACTATTTTCCCTGAAGCGTACGTTTGTTTCAAAAGCATCCTGCAATACAGTACAGTACCTGGAGTAAGAACATGAACTTTTATTGTGTTTACCTTAGTGATCCCTGGCAAGTCCACCAAAGTCAGGCTGAGAACTTTAGGGGAATAGATCTTCAGGTAAATGGGCTCTGGACTGATGCCCTAAGAAGGAAAAGGAGAACAACTAAATGAGATCAATTAAAAATAAAACCAACTCAATGAAACCATGATCAGTACCTTATTGTTAGTACTGCGTTCTGTTTCCTCCTCGACCTCTTTCCGAATTTCAGTGAAATCTGTGAAAATCTAAGCAAAGATAAAAACAGAATGTTCAGGTTTCTGGCTGGCTAACAAAACGCTTGCGTTTTTACATTCCAATGACAACAATTTGTTTATCAAGTGCATGTTTCGATGCTTGCCAAACGTAAACATTTCTGTAACGTTGTAATCATTGTTGTAGTGCACCCCTTGATGCCACCCCCTTTCCATTCATAACCCTTGGGTGATGGTCAGGTCTATTGGACCAATGTTGAAGTGGATTTCATTGTTTTTCAACTCAATTATTTAAAAACATTTAACTCACATTGAATTTTTTCTAGATTAAGATTTTATTTTTTAGTACATGACAAGTTGTCTAATACAGTGGTTCCCAACCTGGGGTCCGCGACCCCCTTAGGGGGGCGCCAGAGTTCACATGAGGTGCACGGGAGCTGACATGCGTTGAGGTTAAATAAAGCTGCATAAATGTTCCACTAATCATTTTAAATAAAAATATTTTTGTATGTTTAAAAAAAATCTTGTGCTTACAATGCCAAGATAATGCAGTCAAAAATAGTTATATTTTGTATAAAATAACTATTTCAATTTTTCCGGCTCCATCGGCAGACATTCACACGGGGCTTCGCGGTAGCCGGAAGCACTGTCATTGGCTGTTCTCGCTATGAGACTCACATGAGAAACGTCCTCTGCCAGGCGACAACGTTCGTGTTAACATAAAAATCAAAAGGAAAAATAGCAGATTAACGTAAATGCGGTGATTCTTCGTCAGAAATAAAGGAAAAAGTTTAGACGCTATGACAAAACCTACGTAAATTTAGGTTTTATTGAAGGACAAGACAAGTCTCGGCCAGAATGTGTGTTCTGTGGTGAAAAATTGGTAAACGACAGCATGAAACCAAGCAAAATAAAAAGACACCTTGTAAAAATAAGCAGTAATTGACAGTAGCCTACATCTCTTTATGCAAGTACAGCGATGTTAATGTTTAACAGTTCTTTCATAACGTTCAGTATACTCTGTATGTTCATACAATAACCTGAAAATAGACTGAAACAACCTGAAAAATAACCTGAAAATGTATTTGAGTATTCAAGTAAAAAGGTCATTAAAATCTTTTATATTACTCATATTTAACCATTTAATTAAATTTATTATTCAATTATTTAATTTATTTATATTTACTATCTCTATATGTGTGTTTGAGTAGCAATTATGTGTGTACACACACACACACACACACATATATATATGAGTGTGGGGGGGGCTCCGATTGTCATATATGTACGTGGGGGGGCCCCCAAGGAAAAAAGGTTGGGAACCACTGGTCTAGTACATGCATTAGTATATATCTTTAGTTTGAATCTCGTAAATAAACTAGTTTTTTTTTTTTTTTTAATTGCATTTTACACATTTGTTACATTCATTTAGGTCGACTAGACCCGCAAACATTGTCTGACTGAAGAAAATATGAACAAGGGTTAATAGACCTGGTTTTTGCAGTGTAGGAAGATTGCCCATTCCTCCGCTTTGATTCCTGGAATCACAAAATAACAAACAAGACAACACAAATCAATAATAATAATAACACTGAGCCCTGTAGACACTTGAGAAACCCTCTTACCCTGAAAAACCACAATGGAATAAAAGCTTTTTACAGGCTTGGACTGGAAAGTAAACTGACTTGAAAAAATTGCAAAATCAATATTCAAGATGAAATAGGTTACATAGTGGCTGGAAACAATGGTGCCTAAGTGAGATAATACATGCCAAAATGCATTTGCTTTACTGTAAAGTCTTAAAGGGTGGAGGAAACTGCACAAGGTTGTTTCGCAAACCACAATAACCAGAGAGTGAATGTTACACAACAGGTGCAGTGCAGGGAAGCAGGAAAGTGAAATGGACAAAGAGGATGGAAACTGGAAAGTTCATGCAACCGAGCATTTGTTGAAGACGGAGACCTGGATAGCTGTTTTGAGAGTTTTGTTTAGCTCCATTTCCTGAGTTAGGAGAAAGAACAGCAGAGAAGATGTTAAGAAAAAACATTGAGCGTGTAAGGAACACACACACACAAAAAGATAATACTTTATGTAATAGTGAGAGGATATTGAGTTTTGTGGCATGTTGTTGGTACCACAGAAGATCATTTCAACACATACTTCAGTTTGTTAATACTGAAAATGTGTCAACAGTAATGCACTTACTATAATGGTTTAAGTTGTTAAAAAAAATTCAATTAAATAAATATTTGAGCTGTTAAATTTTATAAATGAAGTTTGAATTGTGTGTCCTTGTCTTGGCATATGGGTGATAGATGGTACTGTTTATCTTTGTTATCCCCTGGGTATCATGTGAAATGCACTAAGTATACAAGCCTTATATAGTCATGGGGAAAATGCCTATGGATTCTGTCATCATTTACTCACCCTCTTGTCATTTCAAACCTGTTTGAATTTCTTTCTGCCGAAAACACAGAAGACAATATTTTGAAAAATGTTGTTAACTGGACCCCATTCACTTGAATTGGTTTTGTGTCCATACAATAGAAGTGAATGGGGTCCAGTGCTGTTCGGTTACCACCTTTCTTCAAAATATATTCTTTTGTGTTCTGCAGGAAGTCATAAAGGTTTAAAATGACAAGAGGGCGAGTAAATGATAACAGAATTTTCATTTATGGGGGAAATATCACTTTAAGTTTATCCCAATGCAATTTCACCTCTTACTGTAGACAACTTTTTAAAGAAAAAGAAATATTGTATCACGAGTTTAACCTGTTTTGAAACCAAAATACTTTTTGTAACATTTTTTCCAAGCCAGAACAACATAAACAAATAAGCAAACTTTATTAAACACTAATATAGACAAACTTATATAATGTGTACATATAATGTAATCTAAACTCGCTGTTTTTGCATCGAAATCTATGAGCTGTCTAGACAGTATTATTGAACATCATAAGAGTTTTGAGTTACATCTGTAAAACATATTACAAACTTTTAAAAGAGAGAGAGAGAGAGAGAGAGAGAGAGAGAGAGAGAGAGAGAGAGAGAGAGNGAGAGAGAGAGAGAGAGAGAGAGAGAGAGAGAGAGAGAGAGAGAGAGAAACATGTAAGCTATTACCATTGTCTTGTTTTCTTCTCTCTTCCAGCGGGGGAACATTCACCAGCTGCAGCACTAGAGGACGCCGTGTGACTATTCCTGAACCTCGGGGCAAGAAGTCTCGTCCAACCAAACTCTCCAACACTGAACTCTTTCCACTGCTCTGTACATTCATATAAAAAGATCGAGTCGTTGTTGACATACTAGCACTTACTGTATGCATGCATCAATTATTATTAAAAAATAGGCATCTGAAAGTTAGGATATCAACGTACTGCCTATAGACCCAAACCCAAGCATTATAAATGACCGACCTGTGATCCCACCACTACGATTTGAGGAAGCTGGATAATCTCTGCTCCAAGTGTGAGGAAAACCTCCTGCAGTCTGTTAATGATGGGGATCAGGGTTTCCATATCTGAAAGATAAAGGTTAATGCATACAGCAAATAAGCCTCGCTGATGATAATGGTCTGTACGCAAACTAAACGCCTCGTGCATTCGCTCGACTAAATGTAATCCATAAATATATAATTAATTTCCAGCTTGATTGAATACTACACGACCAACACCAGACCTGCAGGGTGTGATGCTGAAAGCAGAACAAGGTTTTTAGAGGAATGAGGAGATGAACGATGAAAACAATAAGAAAACCCGGCTTCGAATAACGATATTCTCACCGCAATGCGATGTGTCGAGCCTTCCGCAACTAAATTACACAATCACAGCGTTATACTGATAACCACCATGCTGGAAATGAGTGAAATAGTCATTGGAGGACCGACATATTTGGGTTTCGCTTTTCTGCGCCTCTTGGTTGTAGGCTGTCAAAGATGGTTGCGGCGTCATCCAAAAGCGATTTGATTGGTTATTTTTTGTTGACGATGTATTTTGAATTAATCGCATTGGATGGAACAACTGTATATCAATATACGTCATGGTCGCTGAACCACACCCCTTTACAACATCAGGACCCCGGCAATACTTTTTCCGTAAACTTCTGCATTACAGTTTCATTCGTATTTATTTATATTCCCTAAATATATATAAATATTTAATTAATTATTATTATTTTATTTTATTATCTTTAATAGCGAATCTGACCATTCAATCTACATCATTTTACTACAATGTGGAATGTATTTCTAAATAATTCATAATTTTACAAATGAAATTCTGAGTTAAGGAAGTAGGTATTAATGAGTTGAAGTGTTAGGGAAGTGGTAGAGTGAATACGTCAGAAATCAGACACAAAGATCAGAATGTAAATCACATGACGTAGGGTGGGACTGCTGATCGACATAAAAGATCGGAGCGTCTTCTTCTGTCTGTCCTTTTTCACTTTTTAATACCTATTTTCTGCCTTCATGTCAGCATAACATCTAATTGAAACAACAGTCTAAATTGAACAACAGTATGAGTATAATACGTATCAAAGTTGAAAGAACAACAGTTTGAGTATAAGTATCAAAGTGCTTCTTAAAAAAAGAAGCACTTTTGGCTGAATTGTGTGCATTGGGAGATTTATTTATTTTTATCGAAATCAATTCAGATTGAATGTTGTGTGTTCACAAAAGTCTCAGTGCAAGGTTTTAAAATGAGTTTTGCAGTACATTTTAGTTAAACTGACTGTTGTTATGTGTGAAGTACCTGAAGTTCAATTCTCAGGGAATCGGCTCGAACGTATCGTTTAAAAGAACCGGCTAAACATCACTGTTCGTTTGCGATTCGAACATCATTATTATGCGTGAGTCCCTTATGACGGTGCATCTGGATCACTTTGCCACTGGGTCTTTTCTGTGTGAAATACATTCAAATTCAGACGCACGGCGGATAGCAAAGTAAAACCACAGTAAAAACGAAAATGTCACGTCTGTCAAGCGTATTGGTGTAATGTTACAGTAACTTAAAGACTCGCGTGAAATGTTTGTAGTACTGCCACTGCGTGTACAGAGCACCAATGCAGTTTGATCACACACAGTTTCCTTTCTTTTAGAAATCGTATTAAAACATTAATCAGGTGTTACAATTCCTGTGGCTCGGTGGTTAAAGCATGGCGCTAGAAACGCTAAAGTCATGGGTTCGATCCCAGGGGATTGCACGTAGTCGGAAACAAAAATGTATAATACAATGCAATGTAAGTCGCTTTGGATAAAAGCGTCTGCCAAATGTAAACCATTTTTATTATTAGACAATTTATAAAGTTCACATAATGAAGTTGAGGTTCATTGGTATGCAATCACTCAGATTAAATTATACAGAATTTCACATCAAAACATTTGAAGAGTTTGGTTGCAAAATGAGATGACTCCGTTTCTAAAAAATTTAATTTTTTGGTGCATTCTAATTAATTTCGGTCAGTTAATTAATAAATTAATAAAACTGCAGTTGGTTTGTTTTGATTTAAGCCATAATAACTAAAAAGAATACAGCTAACTAACACAATAAAAACATAATAACATGTTTATCTCATTTTGGAACCAAATTTTTCATTTGTCTGCTGCACATGTGTAAAGTGTATATTTTACTCCCCTTAGCTTTCTTCCTGTCATGGCTTCCCACAAGAAGGTGCGGCTTAAAGTGCTCGTCATAGGGGATTGTGGGTAAGTATTGAAACATCCTTGCTGTATTAAGGGACTGAAAGGACCTGAGAAATTCCTGCCCGACAAAGTCTGTATTAATTATGATTAACTCAGGTGTCATTTTATGATCGTAATGACACACCATGCTACATCACCTGACCCCTTTGTCTACCATTAAATTGGCAAGATTTCACGCGTGGTTCAGACATGGTGCCCACTGACAGCGTTCCCATAACGTCAACACCATGATGCAGCGTTGGGTTCCCTTGAAAGGGACCTCTGGTTACTTTTAACACTGCTTTCTGCCTCTCACTTGGCAAGCAGCAATTACATATTTCATCTCTGTTGAGCATTCAGAGGCATATTGGCTTCACTTTGGTTCTGTAATTGTTGAATATTTTTTTCTATTTTTTATGCTCTGTTTTCCTCTAACAGAGTTGGCAAGACCTCTTTGATTAATAAGTATGTAAATAATACATTTAGTAATCAGTATAATCCCATTATTGGAGTTGACTTCCTGAGCAAGCAGGTGATGGTGGATGACAAACTGATAACAATGCAGGTTTGATTCCATCTTTGTTTATCTTCAGTGTTCCTAAGAAGTCTTAAAACATTTGTTTTATTTTAAAATATTAAATTATATCAGTGTGTGTTTTTCTTATAGCTTTATTGGGTGATTATTAAATACCCAAATACAAACCCATAATAAAACAAATAATTTGAATAATACAAGTAAAATGCTTTTTGTCACCATGACATATGAACATTAAAGGTACAATGTGTAATTTTCACAGCTAGAGGGCGCCAAAAAAACAACTCATAAGATGTAGCTATTTGATTCTGTGAAGGCACGTGGAATGAGTTGTAGTGTTCACCTCCACTGCCAACTGAACTCACAAATCATGTTCATGGATAGCATAAAGTTTTATAACTGTGACTTTGTAATGTAAGCCAACAGAGTGCCTTTAATTTAATTCATTTTATTTTCTTCCTAAGATTTGAGACATAGCTGGTCAGGAGCGATTTCAGTCTCTGGGCGTGGCTTTCTACAGAGGGGCGGACTGTTGTGTGCTGGTGTATGACGTCATGGTGCCGACTACGTTTAAGACTCTGGACAGCTGGAGCAGTGTTGCCAACTTGGCGACTTTGTCGCTAGATTTAACGACTTTTCAGATTTATTTTTCAAAAAGCGACTAGCGACAAATCTAGCTACTTTCTGAATAAGCCTTGGCGATTTAGCGAAACATTCTGCTTCACTTCTACTGCCCCGCGAAAGCGAGTTTTTGCCTTCCCATCTCTGTCCACTCTGTTCAGTGAGCGGCAGGGCGAAGCAGCACATTCAGTTCAGACTAGCGTTGGGAATCGTTTCAATTTTATCGATTCGAATTCTGATTCTGCTTATCGATTTCGATTCTTATCGATTCCCAGTTTCGATTCCACAGTTGAAGTAAAACATTTAGATATCAACCTGTGTGGTCATTTAGCCTGCTTATTGACTTGTTTGCAAAATATATATATATATATATATTTATGAGCACCGTTTTGTGTATATTTACATATAGAAACACACCTTTTCTGATTTATTACAATTTGTATTATCATAGTTGAACTACATCATGGTTAAACTGCAGTTACTATAATGCAACTATGGTTAATTTGTGATTCCTGTGCTTTAATGCAAATTCTATAGCTAAACTATGCTTACTATAGTAAAAAATATTGATCATTTTCATAAGGGCTTTTATTGAGATATCAGCAGATCATGCAACGCATGTACTTTAAAGAAAATATGCACAGGAATTGATGAGAGGAATTCAAATTTTAATCTCAAGTATCCGATTCCTATTCCTTTCGATTCCGATCCGATTCCTAGCCTTTCGATTCCGATTCCAAATTGGAATTGATTTTCGATTCCCAACCCTAGTTCAGACCGCACTGACGCGTGAATGAGATACATACGCATGGACAAACCACTCCAAGAACTAATCACTTATTGACCTTGTTTGAGCATTTATGATTTAAAACGTGATGACTGTATGGACGCATAAACATGAACACAGACGGATTTTAACTGTTCAACGAAAGTTCACTCACTATTAGGCCTACATAGTCTTGTCTGCCAACAGAAACAAAAAATAAGTCATTAAGAACCTATTTATTGTGCGTTTGCGTGTATTGTTTAAATATAATACTGTATACGACAGCTCAGAGAGTAGAGAGCAGACCATAAGCGCTTAGCAGATACTACGTGATGACGTCACTGATATGCAAATTAGCGCGTGACATCATCTGGCGACTTCTAGCGACTTTTCGGGCTGGCTTTAGCTACTTTCCATTGAAAAGAGTTGGCAACACTGTATGGAGGACTAAACCTGCAAAAATTATAAATAAATGAATGTATAAATAAATAAATATATAAACGAATAAATGTAATAATATGAAAATAAATACAGGAATGAATGGTTTGATAAAACAAAATAATTCGTTTTAGCTATTATTGATCTTAGCTTTAACTTTTCTTTTCATTTTTTAAATTGATTTATTATTTTTTGTGTCCATTTTTAATTATTTTTAATTATTATTATTTTTTATTTTTAGATTATTTTATTTATCATTTCCTTTTATTTTTACATTTATTTATTTATACGTTTATTTATTTTTATATTTATTTATTATCGCATGTATTTATTTCCACTTTTATTTATTTATTCTTGTATTTATTCTTACTTTTCTGTGTCTTGTATGATAATTAGATGGGTTGGTCTTGCCTACTATTGGTTCAGCGTAGATTGAAGCGTTTGATCGATTACTCTTGACTTGTTTTGGACTAACGTCACGTCACTCACTGATCGTTTGCTTCGTGTATAACGTTAAGTAACTATGGCGTGCGCACAATTAGCTAGAGAGTTACAGCATTTAGCCAATGAAGTCGATAACCATGCATCAAATGACTATGTGTCATTCAGATTAGATGCACTTATTGAGGATTTATTACAGATTGACGGAGAGATAAATGACAAAGTTCTTCAAAATCTGTGCGAGTCAGGGGGTGCTAAGGTGGTGACCAAGTTCCGGTTACAGGTCCTCTGCCAAAGAGGTGCATGAACGACCTCAGCAGATTCGTCGATTCTGAAAGCACAAGACGACTTGATATTAAGATGTCTAATAAACACAGACTTTCTTGTTACATGATTTTGACATTCTTGTTAAGATTGCAAATTATTGGTATGATCGCCCGTAACGGCTGAAGCGAGGTGAAAAAATAAATAAAGCGATTTGACACGGGATTCGTACCCATACAATAAAGTGAGGCAGCGTGTCACTACGGTAACAATCACACTAAGCTATTTCGCAATGCTAGCTGCTGCGGATCTTTGCAATAATATCAAGATGTCACACAACAATATGCAGCTGGATGAATCAAGGGAATATGCCCGTTTTAACTTGTGACCTCTGTGTTATTTATCTCTTATGGAATGTAGTTTACGAGTACCGTTTAGTAACCACGTCTTTTTAGAAGGAATGGTTTCCATTTGATGGCCCCTGTAGTGAAAGAACGATGCTCATTACTACCGTGTTAACTTGTGACTTAAGTTCACTATGTCTCAATTCATTTACATTATGTTACATCATGTTACATTAAATCTTTACGCTTTTTCTAACCGAAAGGCTGCTTATAACTATCACTTTGACAAAGCGTTAGCTTGCGACTTCGGTTTACAAGCTCATCTGTGTAGTTAAACCTTATTACATTTTGTGCTTTATGATTTTCACCAGTTGAACTGTAACGCCACCATAGCATAGCACCCTCTGACTCGCACAGACTTTGAATGTGCTGCAAAGAGGCTAACAACCGAGGGAGAACTTTGTCATTTATCTCGCCGTCAATCTGTAATAAATCATCAATAAGTGCATCTAATCTGAATGACACATAGTCATTTGATGCATGGTTATCGACTTCATTGGCTAAATGCTGTAACTCTCTAGCTAATTGTGCGCACGCCATAAACGTTATACACGAAGCAAACGATCAGTGAGTGACGTGACGTTAGTCCAAAACAAGTCAAGAGTAATCGATCAAACGCTTCAATCTACGCTGAACCAATAGTAGGCAAGACCAACCCATCTAATTATCATACAAGACACAGAAAAGTAAGAATAAATACAAGAATAAATAAATAAAAGTGGAAATAAATACATGCGATAATAAATAAATATAAAAATAAATAAACGTATAAATAAATAAATGTAAAAATAAAAGGAAATGATAAATAAAATAATCTAAAAATAAAATAATAAAATAATTAAAAATAATTAAAAATGGACACAAAAAATAATAAATCAATTTAAAAAATGAAAAGAAAAGTTAAAGCTAAGATCAATAATAGCTAAAACGAATAATTTTGTTTTATCAAACCATTCATTCCTGTATTTATTTTCATATTATTACATTTATTCGTTTATATATTTATTTATTTATACATTCATTTATTTATAATTTTTGCAGGTTTGTCCTCCATAACACTGAGCTGGAAGGATGAGTTTCTCATCCAGGCCAGTCCACGAGACCCAGAGAACTTTACCTTTGTTGTACTGGGCAACAAAATTGACCTGGAGAACCGACAGGTAGTAACTTGCTGGCAATGAAATTATTTATTTATTATTAAAAATGATTTAAAACAGGATCATTTAAAAAGTAAACAGTTTCAAAGTTTATGGGGATTTATACATTGTAACTTGGCTGTTCACTCCTCAGTTTCAATGCATAAGGGAATGCTAGGGTTGGTCATTTGAAAGGACCTTTGCTAAAAATATCAACGTTTTATAAATCCCATATTTAAGACAAAGATATGTACATATTTTTTGATTGTCATCTGAATTTTTGGCTGAAGTTTATAGTACATGTTTAATCTCAAAATCCCTTCATATTTTAAATAGGTAACAACCAAGCGAGCTCAAGCGTGGCGTAAAAGTAAGAACGATATCCCCTATTTTGAGACGTGTGCCAAAGACGCTATCAACTTGGAGCAGGCCTTACAAACTATTGCTCGCAATGCCCTCAAACAGGTACAGTAAGCTGTGCATGCTTCTCTTTTCACTGGACTTGATTCTTGAAGCACAAGCAGAATGTAATTCTGTGTAAATCGTCTGTAAAACCATTCTTATTGACTGGGTCTTTAAGTTTCACTCCTACATTTTAATTTGAGTAGACAACATTTAAATCAACTCTTACATCCTTGTCAATGTAAGATTTCATGATACAATGTGTGTGTGTGCGTGTGTGTGTGCGTGTGTGCGTGCGTGCGTGTGTGTGTGCGTGTGTGTGTGTGCATAAATATGTATATGATATATCATATATGTAATGTACAAACCCGATTCCAAAAAAGTTGGGACACTGTACAAATTGTGAATAAAAACAGAATGCAATGATGTGGAAGTTTCAAATTTCAATATTTTATTTAGAATACAACATAGATGACATATCTAATGTTTAAACTGAGAGAATGTATCATTTTAAGGGAAAAATAGTTGATTTTAAATTTCATGGCATCAACACATCTCAAAAAAGTTGGGACAAGGCCATGTTTACCACTGTGTGGCATCCCCTCTTCTTTTTATAACAGTCTGCAAACGTCTGGGGACTGAGGAGACAAGTTGCTCAAGTTTAGGAATAGGAATGTTGTCCCATTCTTGTCTAATACAGGCTTCTAGTTGCTCAACTGTCTTAGGTCTTTGTCGCATCTTCCTCTTTATGATGCGCCAAATGTTTTCTATGGGTGAAAGATCTGGACTGCACGCTGGCCATTTCAGTACCCGGATCCTTCTTCTACGCAGCCATGATGTTGTAATTGATGCAGTATGTGGTCTGGCATTGTCACGTTGGAAAATGCAAGGTCTTCCCTGAAAGAGACGACGTCTGGATGGGAGCATATGTTGTTGTAGAACTTGGATATACCTTTCAGCATTGATGGTGCCTTTCCAGGTGTGTAAGCTGCCCATGCCACACGCACTCATGCAACCCCATACCATCAGAGATGCAGGCTTCTGAACTGAGCGCTGATAACAACTTGGGTTGTCCTTGTCCTCTTTAGTCCGGATGACATGGTGTCCCAGTTTTCCAAAAAGAACTTCAAATTTTGATTCGTCTGACCACAGAACAGTTTTCCACTTTGCCACAGTCCATTTTACATGACCCTTGGCCCAAAGAAAACGCCTGCGCTTCTGGATCATGTTTAGATATGGCTTCTTTTTTGACCTATAGAGTTTTAGCCGGCAACGGCGAATGGCACGGTGGATTGTGTTCACCGACAATGTTTTCTGGAAGTATTCCTGAGCCCATGTTGTGATTTCCATTACAGTAGCATTCCTGTATGTGATGCAGTGCCGTCTAAGGGCCCGAAGATCACGGGCATCCAGTATGGTTTTCCGGCCTTGACCCTTACGCACAGAGATTGTTCCAGATTCTCTGAATCTTTGGATGATATTATGCACTGTAGATGATGATAACTTCAAACTCTTTGCAATTTTTCTCTTAGAAACTCCTTTCTTATATTGCTCCACTATTTTTCGCCGCAGCATTTGGGGAATTGGTGATCCTCTGCCCATCTTGACTTCTGAGAGACACTGCCACTCTGAGAGGCTCTTTTTATACCCAATCATGTTGCCAATTGACCTAATAAGTTGCAAATTGGTCCTCCAGCTGTTCCTTATATGTACATTTAACTTTTCCGGCCTCCTATTGCTACCTGTCCCAACTTTTTTGGAATGTGTAGCTCTCATGAAATCCAAAATGAGCCAATATTTGGCATGACATTTCAAAATGTCTCACTTTCAACATTTGATATGTTATCTATATTCTATTGTGAATAAAATATAAGTTTATGAGATTCGTAAATTATTGCATTCCTTTTTTATTCACAATTTGTACAGTGTCCCAACTTTTTTGGAATCGGGTTGTATATACAATGTATATAAAACAAAAATTAGTTATATTAAAATGTTTGGTACCTGTGCTGAGTGTTTGCAATGGACCGTTCAGATGCAAAAAAAGGCCACCAGATGTTAAATTGTTTCATAAGATTGCTTCTTGGGAGAAATTGGAATAGTATGTGTTACGTGTAAGGGAAACAGAAAATAATTAGGATTTTCTATTAATTTAAGGTAATATAAGAGAACAGGAGGATATTCAGAAGAAGAAAGAAAATGTTTCTCTCCAAGAGCTTCGAGACATGTTTCAGACACTCCTTGCAACGCAGCAGGCCCGAGACCACCAGGTGGCGCAGGAAGCAGCCTGTCAAGAAGCCAGGTGGGAGTCTCTGCAGCATCAGTTTAACCTGCTTCAACAGGAGGTACGTTTCCACTCAGACTGTGGGCCTACCACAACGCTTGACAAAAACTGTAACAGAAATGAAATGGCACTATCCCAGTCGTACAACAGCCCTGGACTGGAACAGCCTACAGTGGAGAAGGAGGCCCATCTGCAACAACTGTCAGAGTTAGATGACATAGAGCACTACCTTTCTTCATTCGAAAGAATTGCTGTGGCATGTCGGTGGCCGACAACTGAATGGGCAGTTAAATTAGTGCCCCTATTGACAAGCAAAGCTAGAAGTGCCTATATACGGATATTGCTGAATCGTTTAATTATGAGAAGGTCAAGGTGGCTATTTTGAACGAATATGACATTAACCCTGAAAGTAATCGCCTAATGTTCAGGTCTTCAGAGGTGGGGAGGGATGAGACTCCAAGGGAGTTATACATAAGATTAAAAGAACTGTATCTCAAATGGGTTCAGCCTCATAACCGGACCAAGGAAGAAATTGAAGAAGTAATTGTAAATTGTACTGGAACAATTTTTGCGCATGTTATCCCCTGACGTACAAGTATGGATCAAAGAACGTCACCCTAAATCTGCGTCTGAAGCTGCAGCTCTGGCAGACGTGTTCATGTCAGCTCGAGGGAAGAACCAAAAGGGGTTAAAAACTCAAAGCAAGATGCCAACAACCTGGACTCAGACCTCAAGTCAGGGTAAGTGGGAAGGACCTAAAACTGTAAAAAAATCACATATTGATTTTAAGAGATTACCATTGTCTTGTTTTGTCCTCTCCTCCAGCAGGGGAACATTCACCAACTGCATCACTAGACACTGAACTCTTTCCACTACTCCCTTTTTAAGAGATCATTTGAAGATTGTAACGAAAATATTGCCACTTACTGTATGACTGCATCATCTATTATGATGTAAATTAAGGCTGTGATCCCATGACTATGGTCTGAGGAAGCTTGATAATCCCTCATTGTAATTGATCTGTTAGATAAACAAATATTAAAGAAATAGTGCATATCCAAATATGATCATAAAAACACACAACTGACAATTCGACCATCATTTTAGATCAAATTTGTTAACATTGAAGAATCATTTTAAATAATTTATAATTGTACAAATGACAATACAGAGTTGAAGAAGTTATTAAGAAGAAGTCAAGTGTGAATGAGTCAGACACAATAATCAGAAAGTATATCACATGACAGGATACTGTAAGTGATGCCTTTAGGCATTAAAGATCGTTAGAGCCTCACCCATGTTCTGTTCTGTGATTCATTTTTCTGTTTTAATAAAAATCTATGATTTTGTTATCTTCTAACGTCTTTGGTCGTCCTTTAACCCTGATGATAATGCCATAATGGTTTGAAAGAGTGCTGTTTGTTGACGATTTGTAAAAAAAAAACGTATAGATGTCATTTTTAAGTGGCATTTAATACTTTTATTCATTCCTTCCTCACCACCATCTTGAAGCCTTATAAAAGAATGGAGGAAGGTCACTGTAGTTTAATTGTGCGCTAACACTGTAGCGCCCAGTTCATTTTTGCGAATCGATTCGTTCAGATACAGGTTCCATCGAATCCAATTCAAAGATTCAGTTAAGGAATCGTCCAACAGAGTTCCCGGAAGTGAGGGTTTAAGATTAGGCCTACATTTTGCAATTGAATACATTTTAGTTACATAGTGTTGTTTATATGTGTTATATATGTAGGGTTTAATTCCTAAATATAGCCTATGCCTTTCTTATTGACAAAGTTGAAGCAAACGATTTGCGAATCGGTTCAAAAGAATCGTTCAAAAAAAAAAAACAACTCTGCTTGTTCGCGATTCGAACACCAATATTCCGCGTCAGTCCCTTGTGACTTTACAATCAGCCATGTCCTGTTCCGCAAAGAAGAAACATAGACTCCACAACAGCTGATGTGCATCTGTATCTTTGCGAGTATTGGGTGATTTTTGTGTGGACTGGTTCAGACGCACGGCGAATATCAAAGGAGCTGCGACAGCAAGAGCGAAGAGGTGAAGGTAAATGACAGTTTGTTTTCCTCAAAACAAGGTGTATTAAATTGGTGTATTAAACACGGTCATAACAGATCTCTTTAAAGAGCGTGTATTTCTTGTTGAATTTTTGGTCACAACATTTAGTAAAGTCTTATGTTACATTTATTTGTTACCGTTGTTTTTGTATCATCATGACATCTGCCCGGAGGACCAGCTACTTGATCGAAAGAGAACAAAAGATTACGGGGGTTTTAGCGTCGTTCTAGCTTCTGTAATGCTCGCCCGAAATATGTTTTAGTAATAATACATTTGTTACAATGAAACTGCCATGTTTTCACAGCAGTGACGTCACGTGACTCGATGAATCGCATGAATTGATTCTTTGTACTTCTGCCACCGCATGAACAGAGCACCAATGCGTGCAGTTTGATCATACAGATGCACCTATTTATTTATTAAATATAAAAGTATTGTATTCATATACAGTATTTTCCTTATCATTTAATGCGCAGTGATGGTTGTGAAACAAAACCAGAAATGTAAATGTTTGAAAAGTTAGTGTAAAGTTAAATCTTTTCAGGTATAACAGATTAATGCTTAACGTATTGCTATAGCCTGTAGCTGAACAACAGACCCAACTAATCAATAATGATTTCTTGTCAACTATTTTCATTATCCCCCAAGAAAACACAACCAAATGTTTAAGTTTTACTTTTGATAACAACATCTGTTTTAGTACATTTAATGACATCACTACAATTTACAGTATGTAGTGAACAATTTGTTGAATGTATTAAATTATATATATTTAAGTGCAAATCATTTAACGTTAAAGTATAATATACATCTGTATTGGCAAATGAATTAATGAATGTATGTTTCTGCTATTCTGTCTGATATCTTGTTCTTTCGATCAGCTTTCTTCTCATCATGGCTTCCCGGAAGAAAGTGCTGCTTAAAGTGATCATCCTAGGGGATTCTGGGTAAGCGTTACTTAGAACATCCTTGCAGTATCAGTGGAGACCGATAAGATGTTATATTCAGTTGACAGTCTCAGTATTATGCAGCAGACCAAAAGACCTACAGCACTGAATGTTGTACTTGTGTAAACATCATTGTCTTGACATGGCTCAAGGAATTTCCCTGATATTCTTCTGTGTTTGGAATTTGCCCCATCACAATAAACCCTGATATCCGTTGCTTCCCACTAGACAAGCAGCGGTTTCTATTGCCTGGTGATCTTACTGTTTTTATCATTATGCTATTCGGCTCTGTTAAACGTTTAACATGCTTAGATGTTTGTTTTATTCATTTATGCCATGTTTTCTTTCAACAGAGTTGGCAAGACCTCTTTGATGAATCAATATGTGAATAATAAATTTAGTAATCAGTATAAGGCCACTATTGGAGCTGACTTCCTCACCAAGGAGGTGATGGTGGATGACAGACTGGTCACCATGCAGGTTTGCTTCCACTTTTGTTTGTCCTCCTTTGATGTTAAAAATGTTTTTATTTTAAAATAAAATATAGCAATGCATTTTTATTTAGACATTTTACAATTTCATAATACAGTGAAGGAAATAATCAACATCACACAATAAGCAGAACAAATGGCAAAAGGCTCTAAGGATGTACATTTTGTCTTTAACACCCTTATTTCTGGAAAAATGCTCCATTGCAGTAATCATCTCTTTTCGTGTGATGCGAAAGGATCTGCATAACAGACATATCATTCTTAAAACGTGACACATCTGAAATGATTAATAAGTGGCACCTTCTTACTCATTTGTTAGACACATTGTGTTGTAACAGATAGCCAAACAGTGTTTTCTGATGTTATTTACCTCTTACACTGATGTAAGGTAAATATGTCACATTTAGATACAGTCCTGGTAATCTCCTTGTATTTCCCAGTAGGTAGCGTGTTAGCCCACATGTTGTTTGCTTACATAAGCTGTGTTCTAACCTGTATGACCAGTCGTGATGATTCAGATCCTCACGTGTCTTAACAAGCCATGTTTAGGAAGTTACTCCTAAGAATTCATGTGATTTCTTGAATACACCGCAATTACTCATTATTTCTTTTTTATTAAACATTTATTTGGTGGTATAGTCACCATGATCTTCATAAGATGTTACTTTGTGCACTAGTGGGATGCTAAACTGACCATCAGCATTCAGTACTAGAACCAGTTTAGTCCTAGTTTATAAATTATATTATATATTACTGGTTATAATGTGATCAGATACTCAGACACTCTGATAATTCTGTTTCTCTTTTCTGTCTTTCATGCTTTTCTTTGTAACACAATAACCCCAGGGCCTAAAATTCATGGGCCCAAGACAATGTTTCTACTTGTTTCTAAACACTAACAGACTTAGAATAGTAATTGGAATACAAAGGTTAAACCATAGATATCAAAACAAGATGCCGCATTAGCATCTGTTTCAATGGGCCGCTATACGTAGGTCGTCCGCCATATTGGAACGGTGCGAGCCGGTCTGTGTTGCCAAGTCTGCGGCTTTGAAACTTTTGCTCCGGTTTGTTTTATTCACAGGTTAGGAGTGGACGGATTTTGCTATATAGCAATTTTAAGATTATTTTATTTATGAATGCTCCGTTCTGTTATTTGGACTAGGGACGTTAGGCTCGTGATGAAGGATTTTGTTTCATAGATCTGGCAAATTCCTGGCAAATCTATGGGTTAATTGGTTAGTTCACCCCAAAATGAAAAGTCTGTCATGAATTACTCACTCCCTAGTTGTTCCAAATCTGTATAAATCTCTTTGTTTTCTTGAACACAGACAAAGATATTTGAACGAATGCTTGTAACCGACAAGTTCTTGGACCCCATTGACTACCATAGTAGGAAAAATTAAAATAGTGGTCCAAAGTGCCCCAGAACTGTTTGCTTTCCTACACTGTTTAAAATATCTATATAATCTATTATAATTAATATTTTTTCCTACTATGGTTGTCAGTGGGGTACAAGAACTGTTTGGTTACTGACATTCTTCCAAATATTCTTCTATGTGTTCATCAGAACAAAGAAATTTATACAGATTTGGAGCTCGAAGCTGAGTAAATGATGACAGAATTTTCATTTTTGGGTGAACTGTCCCTTTAATATCAGTTGAAGAGACAAAAGGTTACCTATCAATAATTTATATTTATCATAAAAACACCATTTTCTTTTCTTCCTAAGATTTGGGATACAGCTGGTCAGGAGCGATTTCAGTCTCTGGGCGTGGCTTTCTACAGAGGGGCGGACTGTTGTGTGCTGGTGTATGACGTCACGGTGCCGACTACATTTAAGACTCTGGAAAGCTGGAGGGATGAGTTTCTCATTCAGGCCAGTCCACGAGACCCAGAGAACTTCCCCTTTGTTGTACTGGGCAACAAAATTGACATGGAGAACCGACAGGTAGTGTTTCTTACTGGCAATATCACTAGTATTGTCCCGGTTTTAGGGAAACAGAATTCCACGGTAGCTAACACTGATGAAACTTGTCAAATCACTTAAAAAAATCCATTAAAAAAACTGAAATTTTCTGTAAAATTATAGGATATACTGTAAGGATATATTTTAAATTGTTTTCCCCATTTTTCTTGTAAACATGTTGTCTTGTTCTGTAATTTTATAGTTTTTGACCGTATTTAAAAAAAACTGTTAAAGAGTACATAACTAGGGATTTTTAAGGTCCTATTTTGGTTTATGGAGTGTCCAACAACAATTTTATGTACATAGAAGGAGTAAAAACACTATTATTTCGTAATAATAGGCAGTTATTTTTACCTTACTTCTTGACTGACTCTCAAATGATTCGTTCCGCGATTCATCTGTCTAATCTCCTCCTTTCCGCTAGCTTAGTCTGATGTGATTGGTCAGATGGTCTAGTTTGCTGTGATTGGTCTACCGCGAATGAGGCTCACGAGCTACAGTGCTTGGGGGAGAAGAGTGAAGTTTTCTCGGGCAGTCCTAGCAAAACGTAGGCGGGTCTATATCTAGTGATGTAATTCCGCGGCAGTTCACGAATCGGACTAGGGATGACTCGTTTGCGTGATTCAGAGTCAACTCCCTTTTTTCCAAGCCAATAACTTTGTTATTCATTAACCTTCGGATTTACAACTTGGCAGACTGCTTACTTTCAAACACGACAACATTACACACTGCATGAAATGTAATTTTCATGATCTCATGTTATGTACTCTTTAAAAAAATAAATCTTGTTTAAAAAAACTGAAAATTTCTGGCATCTGGGGCGCCAGAAATAAACTGTAAAATAGCGGGTTTTCCCTGTAAAATTACAATCCCCGTTTTTCTTGTCTTTTTCTGTAATTATACAGTATTTCAGAAATTCTGTAAAATTACAGGGGGTTTTTTGCGGTTATCTTTGTGCTCTTTGATCCTCTCCCTGCGTTCCAATCAGCATATTATCCGTCCTAATAGTATTTGAAAGTAGAATTAGTATGTCCCAAATCGTAGTATGTTGAAAATAGTATTCCAAAGATTCCCGGCTGATATTACCCACAACTCACCGCGAGTAGGCAGAATTTAGTGGCGCTCCACTGCATTAATAAATTATATAACTGATGCGTCACTAAATTAACAAATGTAAGTATACAGTAAACATTACATACAAAATAATGAATGAATAAATACCGTAATGGAAAGAAGAGCTGGATTTTGATGTGTGTGACAGTTATTGGCCACAATGTTGTCAAGGCAACAACGGCGTCTTCCGCTTCCTGTTAATATGTCCCAGTGCGTGCAATCTCTTTTGCCATGAACTCAAAAGTACCTACTAATCCAACACAAAAACAGTACCTACTATTAGGGCTAGTATAAGTAGGTGAATTGGAACGCAGGGTCAGTGTTTAAAAGCATTGGGGAGTGTTGAAGCTGTAGTCATATCAAATGACTTTTGGCATAAATGCCATAGTTAAGACCAATAATATTTACATTTGGAGTTTTTTATACATTTTTGATTCAATGTTTCATCTCAAAATCCCTTTGTATTTTGAACAGGTAACAACCAAGCGAGCTCAAGCGTGGTGTCAGAGTAAAAACAATATCCCCTATTTTGAGACGAGTGCCAAAGAAGCTATTAATGTGGAGCAGGCCTTCCAAACTATCGCTCGCAATGCCCTAAAACAGGTACAGTAAGCTGTGCATAATTCTTATGTCGGTGAACTTGATTCTTGAAACACAAGCAGAATGTAATTCTATATAAATCGCAAGTATTTCACAAATTCATGCTACTGGTGTTTAATTAATAAGGCCTATTGATATATTGTATATATTTGTATGGAAACTATATACTGTATTAGAAACTGACTTGATATAAGATTAAAGAAACGCAAAAATCAGTTACTGTCCTCATTGCCATCTGGCTGGACTTTGTCGTATGCTTCATTTAAACACTTAATTACAAATTCACTTTTCAGGAGTCAGAAGTGGGGACATATGATTTTCCTGACCCGATTAAATTAAGAGATGACAGACCTACATCTGCTAGTGATGGCTGCAGTTGCTGAAGAAGAGATGAGAGGGGGAGCAAAGATCCAACACAGAAAAAAGACAGAGGGAGGGATGGTAAAGATCCAGGCCCTTATTTTGGTGCCCATCATCCCCTGCTGTTTTGTTCTCCTTTGAAACATCCAGGGTATCAAATACCACATGTGAAAGCTGAACATCCATTTACTGCTGAACTCTGAGTAACGTGTGGTGTGTTGAACTGTCTGAGGAACAGGAAGACAGATGTGTTGCATATTCTGTGACACTGCATTTATTACAGGTTCTACTATCACTACAGCTGTCAGAACGTCTTTGTCATTATTTCTGCTCTCCGTGTAATTTAATGTTTCGTTTTCAGAAGTAATCTATTCGTCTGATGGTTCATTGTGCCTTTAAACTTTTAGTTAAATGTCAATACAGGTTTACTTCTGTGCTGAATTCGCTTTCTATAAAGATTTATTGTATTGATCAGGTAGGCTGGGCGATACATTATTTTAAATATAATGTTACTTTGTTAACAATTTATTTTAAATATTTATCAACAAAAAAAACATTGCGAATTTTCGAGTATCTGTGTTGTGCTTTTTTCGTAAATATTCATGAATATGCACCATGCCAGTAGAGTTTTTTTTGCATCTAGAAGTATGCTAAGGCTTTAAAATAAGTTTTAATTGCATCGTAAATGCCAACAGTTGGAAATGCCAATGGTTTACTGCAGGTAAAAAAAATCAGGTCAAAACACGGTTTAGTTTTTTTTACATCACTTCTGATTATTCATGTATTATTGGTTCCCATAAATAATAAATACTTCGTTGTTTTTTTTCTAATGTCTATTTAGAGAAAAGGTGTAAAAACATGCCTTAATTGTTTTGCTATCAGAAATGTCATATAGGTTAATTAACGTACCGTTTCATGGTTTGATATGTGGCAGTTTCAAGTTTGCTCTGACAGAACTCTTATAAATTTGACATTTAGGTACTTTTGACAGATTTAAGACACCGGTTTATCACATTTCTTTACAATGTTTTAGAAGATATAGCAATGGTTAACAAACCATGTTTTGTGTATATGTTGAGAAATTTTTCACAAAGGACAGCAGCACTGACTATCAAACAAGTAGAAGTTGCATATGGTAAAACAAAAAATACACTTTTTTTTTACATTACTCCATGTTTAATTCAATGTTTGACTTGCTTTTGAACATTTACATTATGCACCTGTATGTATACGCAACCTATAAAGGTCCTCAGTTTTATATGCCAAAGTCCAATAACTGTAGAAATTCAAATGGCATCACTTTTACTTGTAAGATGTAAGAATGGCTTCAAAATAAAAACTGAAATAAAGATACATTTACACCCGAGCTGGCTGTGTTGGTTTCAAAGATTACTTTGCTCCCTTTTAAAAATGACCAAACGGATACACATTTTTATTGTCATTTAATAACTTGGACACAATATTTACAAAGTTGCACTAAAACAACCACTGTTTTCCTCCGATGGGAAAACAATGCCAAGCATTGTGGCCCCTGTGCCCTGACAGGGTTCATCTCTTTTCTAATTCCTAAAGTCCACATTAAATACATCCCACACTCTTGCCTTGCTTTGTTTTGTTTTTAAACCAGGTGCACAGCTGATTCTTGGTAAAGATAGTCCAGAGAATTTCATCAATCTAGTTTGTTTTAGTCCATGTATGAGGTATCCATGGCCTCTGTCTCAGGGTGGAGCAGACGGCTTGCCAGACGCTCAATGTCATCTAAACTAAGCTGTCTGAGGGAACGTTCATAATCCTGGAGAAAAAAAGCAGAAATTTAGTTTGTATAAATACCATATGAAACTAAAATTCAAGTTACCAAAGAGCTAAGAAAACAAACCTTAATAAGTTGTTCCTGTACTTTAGCTGCATCTGCAGGGCTGAAGTGTTTGGCCAGGACAGTTGATAACAATTGCCATACCCCACTGCTTGTTTTTTCGTTATTTCTACTCATACTGGTTCCCATGGCTCCTCCACTCCTCTCCGCCGGCGGCCGCACTACTAGATTTAACTTGGCCTCTGGTCCAATGGAGTAATCACTCAATCTATGTTCATCTAAACACAGTGCACAATAACAGTCACAATGACATACAAAACACACCACATGCCTTGACAACTGGAATTTTTGGTATGCCACTGGCAGTATCTGTCCTTGAAATCTAACAAAAACCATGCAGTGGGAAATAAGAAACGAAAGTGTTTGTAATAAAATAAATGACAAATGTACATTTATTCATCAACATAAAACAAAACATTGACTTTAAAATGTTTTTGTTTCAAATATGAATGACTTTCATCCAAGCAACTAAAGTGTAAGATGATAACCTACAAATAATACATGCACATAAAATGTATATTTAAACATAAAAGCCCATAAGACAGACTTGTGTTAGAAACAGCCCACATTACAGGCATAATTTATATGTGGTTTGTTTGATGTTAAACTCTTGTGTATTGTAAATTTGACATGTTCAAGTGTTTAAATTTGTGTTCTTTTAACAATCATATGGCATCACAAGACTCAAATTGACTTGCACGCAGGGTGATGACGTACGTCCGCTAAAATCTCAGCCGGCTAAGCCATAGGGTTGAGGTAATTTGTCACCAAGTGATAAGGCTATGTTTACAAAAAATGTGAAATTTCAGCGAACTGACAGCGCTACAGCTCAGCATTGTTGAGTGCCTCTGTGATCAAGCCTCAAGTAAGTTCAAAAGTTTCGTTTTATCATATTTGTGGATGTAGTTTGTAGTAATGAAAAGCCTGAAGCTTTTCCCCTTTTTGGTTGTCGATGTATGATGTAGTGTTTGGATTAAGGTCAACGACGTGAGTCAAATTATCCTATGTGCATCTTTCGCTCATCATACCCTATGGATGCTACGTGCGCTGGATGTGACTGAGCGGACTGAGACAAAATACAGAAGCGATCGTTTAAAGAGTCTATAGGCATTTTCCAAACGGAAGTGAGCATCCCTATGCCCTACTCCCTTCGAAGGCCTGAGCCCTTGAAGTGAACTCTTTGAAGGGTGTAGGGCATAACTGTCTCTCTTGTATGCGTTTGGAACTCCCTTTACATAGGGGATGACTGGCCAAATGTTACCTTGACAACGCCGCACCTGCACTTTGAAACCAACGCTCTGTTGTTGAGAATAAATACATTTTTTATATTTCTTGTTGAATATTGTCTACTTATGTCTTATTTCACCTTGTTTTTTTCACTCCATTTGGTATTAAAACAAAATGAAATATATGATAATTATGATAATTATACTATATTTTAACCATCTTCAAGGGCGGACTGACCAGTAGGACATTCTGTCAAAGTCCAGAACGGCCGTGACTAGGGGTCATCTGGAGTATCGGAACTTTTCCTGGCGGGCCGCTAATGTATGGGGCCGTAATGGACGCTTGGTCCGGACAGACAGACGTTATTAACGCGAACGCACGCAACGCAAAGGCATTAGCGACAGGCACGTATACATGTAACGCAATGACACGTTACATACAAACCCCCCCTCCCCCCCGTCGACAGAAATGGTGGAGGGCCGATGCAATCAAACACCCCCCACCCACCCCCCAAAACTAAAGTAATGTAACGTCTAAATCCTGCACCACATTTGCTTCAATATGCGTCGCGAAAACTCGTAATCCAAGATCACGTGATCGCAAACGGAACTCGCTTCCTTGATGTGACCATGGCACGTACCCTTTGCTAACGGACTTCTGAAAGGGCCCTGTCGGTACACGATCCGGGATGCCTGCACGATCCGTTCTGCGCATGCGCATAATGACGTAGTAAACAAAGTCACGGTTTCCCTACACTATTGGTATCAAGCATGCGATGAAACACTTGACGGCCAGACGGCACAACTGGCGGCATATTTTTGTAGGCTACATTGTGTTTTTCATTTAACAGTTCATGGCGGGTCTATTTTGATGTTTTAAAATGTAGCTTACGCTATGCATTACGATGTGTTTACGTGGTTGCCAATCCAAAATAATAAAGGAGTTGTTACATGAACATACATGATTTTGGTTACATGTGGAATAAAGTCTGAGTCTTGAGAGTCTGTCACTGCAAACCTTCAGTTTCCTCCATACTTCCCTTTGCGATTCATTGCTGCATGGCATTAGGCCTACTTAACTTGCTGTGTTTCGATCTGAGGTCAGCAGTATTGTCAAAGACGGTTTTTATTAAAAGCTGCTAATATTAGTTAACTTTATATCGACTCATTTTGTATTAGTATGGGTCTATATATAGGCTAATATATCTATCTATATAATCTAAATGAGGAATAATCCCTTCAATGGTGTTTACAGAACACAATAAGGAACAAAATATGTATTTCCGCCTAGACTATCTGCACTTACATGAAGAAAGAACTACAAACAAGTCTGGGGAAACGTTACAGAGTATTTCAACGCATAGTGTGCACACAGAAGTGACATGAGACCAGAGGTGGACAGTAGTGAAAGTCGCGGTACAAAGGTGCTCAAGCGTGGAACAGATCGTGCAGTGTCGTCGCTAAACAGAATTATCTACTACGTCATTATGCGCATGCGTGGACGGATCGTGCAGGCATCCCGGATCGTGTACCGACAGGCCCTTCGTGAAGGGATTCAGGTGTACACTTTAGTTTGGAACGCCCCTACAAATGGCGTCCTCTTCACGAAGAGCCCTTCAAGGGCGCATAAATGCTGTTTGACAAATTCCCTATAGCACATGTCTACTACTAGGCCTATGATTTTTGGACTTGATAACCATATGTTTTCACTGTATATGCGAAGTAAACAATCTTCTCATCACCTTGTGTTACACGAGTCAAGGAAGTCATACAAGTTTAGAAGGGCATATCAAAGCGAACAATTTTTTTATTGAAAAGTTGTACCTGCAAGAGCTTTTCCTTTATATAGCAGTCTCTGCTGACTGGGTGGGATGTTTAAACGCTCTGAAACAAGTTCTTTAACTGTTGATACCTTTTCGTTTTCGGTCACCTGTGCATCAATGAAATAAAAAAAGATATTTAAACTCTGTTGTACACTTAACTATATTAACGTAAGAGGCTGCTGGATCCTCAAAGTGAGGTGTGAAAAACTACAGCAGGAGTACAGTAAATGTCACATATCATCTGTTAACTCAATCTGATTACTCATGTTTTGTCGTATCTACTTAAATCAGAGGCTGGACGAGCTTATTGTGCATTTTAGGCACGTTTGTACAAAATGCTTTAGCATCTTACTAGCTTTTTTTTGTGAATGATAACAGAGACTATGATTGACGAGCTACAAGGGACAAACGATGCTTATTATTTATCAATTGATTATAATATTATTGTTTTATAATGAGAGAAAAGCAAAGCTGCTGCAGCACAGCGCTATGCTAAGAAGCTAACGATAACACATTAACACCCCCAAAACACCAGACAACTTAAGCTTACCTGTACATTACACTCTTTTCCTTGAAGAGGCTTTACAGTAACAATCATCTTTATATTTACAATAAAATACAAAACAAAAAATAGCTGATTGTGTCGATGTACATTCGTTGACTAGCAGTCGATGTTTCCCACGGACATGATGACGTCGATGCTCAAATTTGCGCGTGCGCATCAGCCGTTGCGCGGCTGCGCCTCACCCCATTTCAGACCGATTGTAAATGTATTATTTAATGTTTACTGAAACATAACATTCATTAACATAACATTTTGTGGTATCTTAAACTAAAATACATACCAGCGTTTAAGTCAAATTAATTATGACAAAGAGACAGTAAAGAGAACAATACCATGGCCAAACATATATGGGGCGGTTTCCCGGGAAGGGTTTAAGACTAGTCCTAGAATAAAGTTAATGCTAGAGCTGTCTAAACTGTAGAGCTTGCACTGAAATATCGTCGCCTTAGAATTATAAGGTTCTATCTGACATTTTGGTCAAAATTGAGTTATTCACATACTCTTATTCTGTGACAACTTATTTACAGTATGCCATGTTTTTTTAAATGTGTGCATTTTTGGACTTTTTAAAAGAAAACAAAAAGGTTCCATCTACAAAATCGAATTTCATGTTTTAACAAAAGTTATAAGTAAACTGTTTGTGTTACTTGAAAATGTATTGCTTTAATGAATGTTTTGCAGATAGAACCTTATAATTCAAAACCGAAAGTGTTTTTCAGAATCAGAAAGTTCTATCTGCGTTTGACCTGTTCCAAAAAAAAACATTTACAAATTACAGAAAATGTTGATATTGTACATTTAGAATACATTTAGGGTCTTTGTCTTTTTCTAGTATAAAACAGATTTGTTCCTCATATCATTTTTTGCTATTTGAAATGCAAAAACTCAATATCTCAAAACTACTCGGACCGCAGATAGAACCTTATAATTCCAAGGCGACGATATCTTAATATACATCAGTGTCATTTTTTTGTCTCAAGGTGCACACCAGTAATGTTTATTTGTAAGGCATGTTTGTAAAAACTACTTGAATGTCCTAATTTAACTAAGGCCTAGGCTTGAACTAATTCATGTACAGGAAACCGCCCAATGAGGTTCAATAGTAATGGAGCACACACGTATTAAAGAACAAATCATTTTATTGAATTCATAAGTGAGTCAAATCAAATTCATTTTTTTATTTTTGATAAAAAAAGGGCCCTGCCTCCAAAAAAACCCAGCTAAAGTTCATTTTTTTCACAGAACATTCTCTGGGTCACAAACAGGCCCGGTAAAAGGCTGGCTCGACTTGGGAGGCGATTACATATTCTGGTTGGGCAAATGTATAATCAAAGTTCATTGCTTGCATCATTTTATATTTTTTTGTAATCAAATTAACACATTATCATTTAATAGATTAAACAATTAAGTATTTCATAATAATAATTATTAAATAATCATTTTGAATTATTTTAATTGTCAGCTGGATATTTTTGGAGGGGCTCAAGAAAAATCTGGAGGGGCATTGCACCCCCCAGACCCTGCCCTGCTTACAAATATTATTTTTTATTACAAGGGATGTTCAAATAATATGCTCTATAGTTTACTTTAATCTTATAATAGAGGCAAAAAACACACAATATAAACAAATTTAAAGAAGTGCTCATGTTGTAAAGTGGAAACTTAGGCAATTTAGTCAATTGTTGCGATATACATGGTATCCAGACATATATTCAGTGTTATATACATCAAATAGAAATCAATTACTCAAAAATAATTTGTCTATAGTCACAAACCTACTTGAGTTTAAACAGATATATAGCTGCTATCATTCTGAAACCTCGTATCTCCATATTTTGTGGTTTCTATTTATTTTTTGCCATAAATCATTATTATTAGTCACCCTTTATGTTTGTCACTGGGTTTTGCAAATAGCCAACCAATAAGAAGTATAAAAAAGTGCTTGTCAACTGTGACAACACAGTATTTAATCATTTAAGTAGTACAGTAGTGTTTTTCCATTTCCTGAAAAACAGCGAATTTGGACATCCAAAGTTTCAGAAGGACAATGAAGATATGGAAGCATAGTGCAGCCAAGCTGTGAAGCTGAGAGATTGTACTGACATCATAATGTAATCAAAGCTAATGGTTATTCTTGAGTTTGTAGTATTGCAGAATTCTTGGAGTTTATGCAGCTTGATGGCTCTGTTGTTTTGTAGAAACTATAAAAAGTAATATATTTACAAAATTTACATTAGTTACATTAGTACTAGATTCAAATGCAAAAAAAATGCATTACTCAAAATATTATTTGAAAGCTAAATGTAGCATGACACAGCATTAAAACATTGTTGAGAATCCCTTATAGCAATATTATCATAACTTACTCTAAATGTGTTGTACATTCACATGTCAGGCTCTGAGGAAAAACAAGAAAAACAACAATTAACAACTTGCACTGGATGTTTTTAAATTCCAATAGATGTTTTAGCTATCTAAAATCAGGATCTAACTAAGATGGTGGAGGAAAAAAATACAAAACACAATAGACAGAACTCAAATGCCTTCTAAAATACAACGTTCAGATCCACTTTACTGTCTTTGAAAATTAGTAAAACAGAAACAAACAAAAAAACAGAGGCATCTCAAAACGTTCATTTGATCATCATGTTTTCTTACCCCATGTGTAGCTCTTGGTGGTGGTCATGTGTCGTACTCTGCAGGTGTACTCTTCTCCACTCTGGGGCAAGAATTCGACATGTTTTGTCAGGTGGAAGTCCCAACCTTGTTCGAAGGCCAGGTCGGTCTGTGTAGCTCCAGGAATCACATTACCATTCTTGAGGAGATCAATGATGATGTCAGGAGGATGAAAGCCACTTGCGTGGCAAATCAGCACATTCTTTTGCCCATACAATCCAACATTGCGGCTGTATACTTGGACCTTTGGATCAGCTAGTAATATACAAGGAAACAGTGTCATTTAGACATCATTTATCATGTGACAAATGAACAAGGAATCCAATGCTTTGGATAAAGCGTAAATATTCACACTTGCCCTATATAGTATTATGTGTTAACGTCACGTATCGGTCTCGGTTTCCCCTGGTTGTTGTGGACTTTTAGTTTGTATTCCTTAATTTTTGTTTCCTGTGTTATGTTTTGATTTTTAATAAATCCAAAACATGTAACAGAAACATGAACTTGGCAAGATGAGGCAAAACAATAAACAAGACAAAAGTTAACTACATCATAAATACATACACTGACCAAAATTATAAACGCAACACTTTTGTTTTTGCCCCCATTTTTCATGAGCTGAACTCAAAGATCTAAGACTTTTTCTATGTACACAAAAGGCCTAATTCTCTCAAATATTGTTCACAAATCTGTCTAAATCTGTGTTAGTGAGCACTTCTCCTTTGCCTAGATAATCCATCCACCTCACAGGTGTGGCATATCAAGATGCTGATTAGACAGCATGATTATTGCACAGGTGTGAATTAGGCTGGCCACTCTAAAATGTGCAGTTTTTTGTACAGAGAAAAAGTCTTAGATCTTTGAGTTCAGCTCATGAAAAATGGGGGCAAAAACAAAAGTGTTGCGTTTATAATTTTGGTCAGTGTAAAATAACCAACAAGGACTATGGCAATCACAGGCATATAAATACACAAACTAATGAGGGCTAACAAGACACACCTGGGAGACAATCAACTGGGAGCCAATGAACAAAAATAACTACAAAGAACTACAACATAACACAGGAAATAGGAACTAAGGAATACAGACTAAAAGTCCACAACAACCAGGGGAAACAAGAGACAGATACGTGACAGTTAATTTTTTTTCCCCTACGTATATTTTAAAACGTTTTTAAATTAGCAGTTAATGTTTTCCACAAGAAAACAAAGATTGATCAAATAAAATGTTATCATCCATGTAACTTACTACAACTTACTTTATTGCCATTATGCGGTGAAACGAGTTTCTTTAACGTTACATCATGCGTATTGTTTTTCACTGCGGTCAAGCCAGCCGCGGTTTGAAAATACACGGTCAAGCCAGCCGCTGTTTAGGTTCAGATGCGCGCTTATTGAGTGGTTTACGGTACATTACGGGAACACCGCTTGTAAAGCTTTATTTAAATGTAGATGATCCGCGTCTCTTGTCAATAACATATTTCTTGTTTTACGTTTAGAATATCTCGTTTTTGTCGTAATTTATGCAGGTTTTTTTCTCCGAATGTTTGCATTATGATTGCTGTAACGTTATATTGTGAAACCAATGTCTCTGTCTGTATCTTAAATATGTATTATTTTAATGCCTTCTAGACCTTTGTCCTGCAAATAAAACTGTTTATGCAGTTTGCAATTACAGTACCCATGGATTTGAACAGATTTAATTACANCTTCCTTTCGGCGCTCAGAACTTGAGATGGTTTGTTCGTTTGGTTGACACAATACAATGTTATTGTACGCCGGTCATGCGATGAGTAAATGTTCTGCTATGTTCACGTTTGTTTGCTCGAGGCTCAGATCATCTCATTTGTGTTTCTTTTAAGTATCAACCTAGTCTCAGATGTCCGCTGTTTAATTGCAGATTGTAGGAGAATAAAAATCTGGATTTGGGTCCATTTGAACTTGAATGCAATGAAGTCATGTGGGACGCGTGGGTCAAAAACTGTAGAAGTGTGAATTTAGGCCACTTTCTAGTGCACTACAACTTTGTGTCTCTTTGCTCTTACATGCATACATGGAAAATATATATATTTTTAGGTAGCTCACAAGGTTCTCGGTTTTGACAGAAGTGTGGTTGTACACACTTAAAAAATGGCTTCAAATGGTTCTTCGCAGCGATGCCACAGAAAACTCCATTATTGGTTCCCCCAAAAAACAAAAGGTTCTTTGTAGTGTAAAAAGAGTAAAAACGTAAAAAAAGAAATGTTCTAATATTGGGTTAACGTGAAACTGAACGTTTTTTTGAGAAATGGAAAAAACAGTATTTTTCAATGGTTAAATAACAAATGACAAACATAAGGGGTGACTAATAATACTGATTTATACGGACGAAATATGGAGATACGAGGTTTCAGAAGGACAGCAGCGATATGTTTACGGTTCTTTATGGAACCATTGAGCCAAAAATGGTTCTTCTACAGACTCATGAAGAGATCATTTTAATTAAGATCCCATCTGAAAACCTGGAAGAGACGTGTGAAGTGCGATACCTCCGAGAGGTAGAGAGACAATCGAGATACCAATGAGACATGACGCGTCTTTCCCTTGATCTTGAAACTCTTGCCTCTCCCAAGATAAAGATCCCCCATCTCGCATGTGTCTCCTGGAAGAACGCCTTTCAAACGTTTCTCACCAATTTCCCCAACATCAAAACTGTCCACTCGAATACTTTTCACGTACGTCCATAAATAAATTTGAAATGTAAAGAGAAACATCTGAGACAAACTTGACAAAGCATCTCCGTTAGGTCTAGCAACATCCGAGCGAGGACATTGCACACTTGATGTTTGTCAGGTGCTCAGCTGAGAAGAGCAGGTTGTTATCAGTGTATTCGTTATGACTGACCCTCTCGATGACTTGCGAGCGCTTCTCTGGGGACGTTCAGATGATGCAAACCGTAACCGTAATAAGTGTCGTGTTCTTTGGCATATTTGTGCACAGTTAGCCCCTCTCTTGAGCTCACACGTGACGTTCCCATAGCGTGTTGTGTGTGTTAAGTGTGAGATATCATAGAGTTGTGGGAGGTGTTGTAGCTGTGATGTGGTGTGTGTGAGTCATTGTTAGAGTGTGAAAATAGTCGAGTCAGATAATTCGGTTTGTTAAACTTCTTCGAGACGTCGAAGTGCTGGACGTTCATGGGATTATAAAGAATCAGTCATCAATTCTGTGTGACCTCATCCAAGGTAAAACTCTATGTGGTGTGGCGGCAGATTCTGTCTGTGACCTTTGCGTCTGCGAGGAGTCAGTGTGCCGTGTTTAATATTTTGCTGGTTGTTGAAACTCGACCTTTTAAACTAGTGATGTGTCGTGCTGGTGAGAGATGAAATGAACCTTTGTAGCTGAAAACGGCGCGTCGCTTTATAAATGTGCTGCTTCCTTTCGGCGCTCAGAACTTGAGATGGTTTGTTCGTTTGTTTGACACAACTGCATCATTCATGTTCAGTAATGCTACATGACAAAGTTGGAAAAGGTTGAGTCCTTTAAAATGTGGTGAGTTTGAAGATTGTGAATTGTGTGTTGGCCAGAAAGACCTGCATCTCTTTTAAAGAAAGAGTAAATGTGTGTTTACTGAGCACTTCTGGATGTGTGAGCTAACGGAAAGAATTGTATGACACACTTTTGTGCATTTGTGACTTTGTGAAATGTTATTGTACGCCGGTCATGCGATGAGTAAATGTCCTGCTATGTTCACGTTTGTTTGCTCGAGGCTCAGATCATCTCATTTGTGTTTCTTTTAAGTATCAACCTAGTCTCAGATGTCCGCTGTTTAATTGTATTGATATTAGTCGTGATTTGATCCTGCTAAATTGTTGAGCAATTCAGCAGACCATCTTTCTAAAGACAATACACTGAGGATTATTCATGCGCAATATCTAATTTATAAACAGCAGGTGGAAACGGTAAAGAAAACCTTCACTTTCCTAATTTAATTTATTTGTAACGTACCAAAGGGACAGACAATTGCACTTATCAACCACATGAGGGATCTGTCAGCAAAAGTTCTATAGTGTGGCTTTAAACAAGGAGATAATTTTAGGATTTCAGCCTAAGAGAGAGCATGGTCTTTTATATAATACAAAATGTTGCTGTATTTTTATTCTTAAAAGACTAATTAGAAATTTTGGAATATTAGGGCTGTCCAAAAAATTATAAATTATAAACATTTATTTTTAATTAGAACCAAACAAAATGTCAAACTCAATAAAGCTTTGACGGGATACTTCACTCAAAAATGTAAATTATTTTATAATTTACTCAACCTCATGTCATTCCAAACCTGTATGACTTTCTTCCCCCATTGACTTCCAAAATAACAAAGAAGTTTCACAAAATTAGTATTCCACAGAAGAAAGAGTCATACACATGTTTTGAACACCATGAGGGGGAAAAAATGACTAATCTTGTTAGTTTAAACGTCAATGATTTTAATGCTAAACTATGTGTTGTGTAATACAACTAACACATTTCTATTTGGTTGTTGATGTAGGTGCACTTCAGCGTTATGGGGCTCTGGGGATACCAAAAAACAAAAACACTGAATAGCACTGTCCTACTGTACACTACACTAACTGTAGCAGGTTCACAGATAAACAAGAGATAAACAGCATTTCCCATAAGAGCACACATTTACACTTCAATAACAACAATTAACACCAAGCAAACTGCCTCGCGCACAGACGCATACAGAACACGCACCCGATGAGGAGAAAAAGCCCTCAGCAAAAGATGACATATGGCGTGAGCAATTTCCCTCTCAATTTCAGGTCCAACTCCAACTGATGTTTTCATGTGCCAGAAAATAGCCACCCCCCATCCCCCCGAAAGTCATCTGCTCTGTGAACATTAAGCACCATCATGGCTTGTAGACCCAAATGCGAGCATACAAATGATTTGTGGCACCATCGTCCCGCACGGGCGCCGGAGAAACGGAAACAAGGAGGGAGAGGAGGAGGGGTGGAGATGGAGGAGATGTGGAGGGGGAGATAATGTCACTTTCAGCTTGTATTCCTTCACCAGCCCATAATGCTCATTTTTCCCCATTTTCACAGCAAATTCGTTTCAGTGGCGACGGCCAGAACTCAAATCCCCCCCACCCCAACTAAAGCAAATGATAGAGAAATGAGAGAGAGGAGGGGGGCGTTGTTGGGGGAGGGCGACAGGGCCGAATACGCACAGTGACCTTTTTCTGATCCAATCTCGCTGATGAATCCTAATGAAGGATTTAATAAAATCACACTTTACAATCTGTCTCTGCATCAAAGCGTGGAATCACATTCATATCAGACCAACTGCGTACACAAGCTCGTTGAAAATACATATCAGATTTAAACCTGTGTGTGTGTTGTGCCGCTAGATGTTGTCAGTGGGTGAAGGCGGGGGGGTACAGGGCTCTGAAATTGGCCAGACTGAACAGAAAACGCCTGGGCCATTTGTTCCAGATGCGCTCTAAAATCACATCTCATCACTTTCATTTAGTGCTTAATGAGTCAGCCGTCCACACGATACACTCACAGATATACACAGTCTAAAGGCGGCAAAAAAGGTTACTTTAGTCTGTAAGGCTGGCTAGACTATTCATTTTTTGTTAAAAAGTTTACAATGAAAAGTTTTAACATAGACATTACATTAGGACGGAATAAAATAAACTGAACTGAACGCTATTTGAATCGTTTTCCTGATGCTGCTGCTGAGATGTCTGCTTCAAGGTTAGAATTGATTTTGCCTGTTTTATATCTTTGCAAAAGCACTATGGGCTTACCACCATCGCTTAGGGACAAGTACACACATGCACTTTTGTTATTTTTAAATAAAGCTAGTTATGATGACTACAGATAAAGCTAAACCGTAATCCTTAATATTTATTAATGAGAATCATGGCCTTTACAGAAACAGATAAGTAACCCCAAAACAGCAATATTTTAAGTCTTTTCAATGACGCCGGGTGGAAAATTCTGGTCTTAAAGGGATATTCAGCAAAAATGAATCATTAAAATGTAACCATTTACTCACCTTCATGTCATTTTAAATGACAACAACACAAAAGAAGATATTTTGAAAAAGTCTCAGTGGTTTTGAGTTCATACAATGAAAGTCAATAGCGCCCAATTTCATTACCAACATCCTTCAAAATATCTTCTTTTGTTTTGCAGAAAAAAGTCGCTTTATTGTTTCTCTTTTTGTGGGGGTACCCCAAAAGGTTTTTTTGTCAGATTTTTCTTACACTTCTTGTTTATTCATTTAATCTGTAAATGACAACAGAAATATCTCTGACAATTATAAAGAAATTAAAACAGGACTACTGTCAATTGATTCGGACAATGTAAATAACGCAACAGAAGCACTTCCTTTCATAACCAAATCAAAATGTTAAATGAATATATAATATTTAATTATATATCGCTGCTGTCCTTCTGAAACCTTGTATCTCCATATTTCATGATTTTGATTTTTTGCCACAAATCATTATTAATAGTCACCCTTTATGTTTGTCACTGGGTTTTGCAAATATCTAACCTTCAAAAAGTATTAAAAAGTGCTTGTCAACTTTGACAACACAACATGTAATCATATAAAAAGTACAGTGTTTTTTCCATTTCCTGAAAAGGCGAATTTGGACATACAAGGTTTCAGAAGGACAGCGACGATATGTAAGATTAAAAACAATAATAAATAAAAACTGAAACCGGGAGTGCTTCTGGACCAGTGTTTACATCTTGCAAAGTGGTCTATGCGAGTAACAGGTGTTTATTATGGGGTCTATATGACCAATTTGTAAACTGCGATTTTCACGTATACTTTTAGGAGACATAAGTGTGTTTATGCAGCTCGAGGCATCTTTATATTCTTAAATATACTTGGAAAAGTACCACATGGACAACCAACAAAAAAGAAACAAATAACAAAATGTCTGGGTTAAAATGTGAGCACACATGAATGAAACAGACGAGTAAATGTATTCTTTACAATCCTGACATCTGCTGGCCAAAGAAATTTAGACTGTTGAGCCAAGAGATATTATATGATGGCCTGATTAATACAAAACACAAAGGCATAAGAGCTGTCTGAGAAACTGGAATTGTGATTGTAATTGTTAGTTTGTTAAAAACAAGCTGGTAAGGTCAGATCATGTGCATGCAATCTGAAAAGCATCTCTTTATGTGACCAGTATAGAACAACAGGACTATCAAACGCATTACATTTTAAAGGAAAGAGGCTGACAGGGCATGCAGAATAAGAGAAGGAGATTGTCTTTGTAATCTACATTGTAATACATGTACGTAGATTTGCACGTTATTAAGAACACCTGCACTGTGTGTTAATGAAAAAGATGGCTGACATTTTCATATGGAATGTGTGTGAGAGTGAAATGAGATTGAAGGAGAGTTTATCAGCACATTAAATTATTACTGAACCACAAATCACAACCCATTTACAAATGACAGAATCATAGCAGTTTACACATGCTCTCACACAGACAAACACACCAAATTATATTAACAAAGTTTCCATCTACACTTCAATTCTTTTTAATGTAATTGTAAACTGTGCAACTCATTTTGTGAAGGAGGACCAACAAATATTTCCACAGCCATACATCTGTGTATAGTATACATATACAGTACTGTACTCTACAGCAAACATGAAATGATAATAGAAATATATACTGCACCTGATCACTACGTGTCTTTACAATTTGCATCTCTGCAGCCTTTTCCTCAGCCCTGATACTGTATATTCCCGTTGAAAAGGCACTTAAGAGTAGATGACAATATCTTAATGGAAGTTCTTTAATTGTAATTTTTCCTACTATGGTAGTGAACATTTTGGTTACAAGCATTCTTCCAAATATCTTTCTGGGTAAATGATGACAGAATTTTTATTTTTAGGTGAACTCCCTTTAAGGATTGTTTTTGAGAAATTGCTTTATAAAAATGTCTGTGGGAAGTGAATGCGAGTAATATGTTCAGGCTGGATCTTGAAACTTCAGGTGGTGTTAACAAACAGTAGAAGATAACGTATCTGTACCAGGTGCACATTCCTCATTCACAGCAAGTAGTGAGGAAATATTAATTTGAAACTCTACTGTAACCTGACATGCAAGTGAAAGAAAAACAAAACAATAGTCCACGATAGGAAGCTACACAAGAAGGTCAATTTATTTGTTCCAAGGCACAATGGCAATGTTAAGATGAGAAGCCTTGAGTGGGCTTTGATCCAGGTAAGCTGCTGAGATCGCCTTCTCTCAACAAATTCCCCTGATACACACAAACACACGCTGCTGCCTCTTCAGATTGTCTCTGAAAATGGACCGACCTAATGTCTGTTGTCTTTCTGTACAGTGACCAGTAATGCATGCTGAAGCAAATCACAGTCAAAGAGCATGCGGTCAGTCCAAAGATCCAGTCATTTTTATGGAGGATGCTGAGGTGTCAGAGAAAGGTAATAGTTTTAAGATATTTTTTAATTTTCAGCTGAAATAGAAATGACATTTTATAAAACAAGCCATGTTTAGTACATTTTCCCCACTAAAATATATATATATATATATATATATATATATATCATAATATAATTATTATAATATTATATATTTTTTTAAGCAAAGATGTAATCGGAACATTACAATGCACAAGGTCTGAATAGGCCTTTTCGTTTCGTTTTTGTGAAATTAATGCATTTACTCCAATGAGGGATTAAATGCTTATTCAAAAATAGCTTATACAGTATACGAGTGGAACATTTGTCCCTTTGGTACTTTACAAATAAATTAAATTAGGAAAATGAAGGTTTTCTTTACCGTTTCCACTTGCTGTTTATAAATTAGATGTTGCGCATGAATAATCCTCAGTGTATTGTCTTTAGAAAGATGGTCTGCTGAATTGCTCAACAATTTAGCAGGATCAAATCACGACTAATATCAATTTCGAGCCGCACTTGATAGCACAGGCCATCATTTAAAAAGAAGACATGCAAATAATTCATTGTCCTTTGGTCACTGTCAGCCTGGTGTTGCGATTGTAAATATGAGCAAAAGAACCAGAAGAGAAACTTTTGACAACATTTTAGCCATCGCTGAGGTGTTTAAGGTGTGCTGTATAGTGTTTGTCTGTGGG